>NC_069507.1:40356615-40364115 GCF_027579735.1 Bombina bombina | reverse complement strand
CGCCACCTACATTATACCTAGTAACCCCTATCCTGCCCCCCGCTATACCGCCGCCACCTATAATAAAGTTATTAACCCCTATCCTGCGGATCCCGGACCTCGGAACAGCCAATAGAATCCGATCGGAACAGCCAATAGAATGCGAGCTCAATCTGATTGGCTGATTGGATCAGCCAATCGGATTGAACTTCAATCTGATTGGCTGATTAAATCAGCCAATCAGATTTTTCCTACCTTAATTCCGATTGGCTGATAGAATCCTATCAGTTAATCGGAATTGAAGGGACTCCATCTTGGATGACATCACTTAAAGGTACCGTCATTCGTCATTAGTTGTCGGGAAGAAGAGGATGGCTCCGTGTCGGCTCGTCTGAAGATGGCTCCGCTCCGGATGGATGAAGATTGAAGATGCCGCTTGGATGAAGACTTCAATCGGATGGAAGACCTCTTCAGCGCCCCTTGGATGATGACTTCAATCGGATGGAAGACTTCTTCAGCGCCTCTTGGTTGATGACTTCTGCCGCTCCGGATCTCTTCTTCAGTTCCATCAGTGGGTCGGCTGGCTGAAGATGGCTAAAGGTAGGATGATCTTCAGGGGGGTAGTGTTAGGTTTATTTAAGGGGGGTTTGGGTTAGAGTAGGGGTATGTGGGTGGTGGGTTTTAATGTTGGGGGGGTTGTATTTTTATTTTACAGGCAAAAGAGCTGTTTTCTTTGGGGCATGCCCCGCAAAAGGCCCTTTTAAGGGCTGGTAAGGTAATAGAGCTGGTAACTTTTTAATGTAGAATAGGGTAGGGAATTTTTTTATTTTGGGGGGCTTTGTTATTTTAATAGGGGGCTTAGATTAGGTGTAAGTAGCTTAAAATTGTTGTAATATTTTTGAAATGTTTGTAACTTAATTTTTTTATTTTTTGTAACTTAGCTTTTTTTATTTTGTGTACTTTAGTTAGTTTATTTAATTGAATTTAATTGTAGTTATTTGTAGCTAATTTATTTAACTAATTTAATGATAGTGTAGTGTTAGGTTTAATTGTAACTTAGGTTAGGATTTATTTTACAGGTAATTTTGTATTTCTTTTAGCTAGGTAGTTATTAAATAGTTAATAACTATTTAATAACTATTCTAACTAGCTAAAATAAATACAGTTACCTGTAAAATAAATATAAATCCTAAAATAGCTACAAAGTAATTATTAATTACATTGTAGCTATCTTAGGGTTTATTTTACAGGTAAGTATTTAGTTTTAAATAGGATTAATTTATTAAAGTATAGTGTAGTGTTAGGTGTAATTGTAACTTAGTTTAGTTTTTATTTTACATGTAAATTTCTCTTTATTTTAAGTAGGTAGGTATTAAATAGTTAATAACTATTTAATAGCTATTGTTCCTAGTTAAAATAAATTGAAAGTTGCCTGTAAAATAAAAATAAATCCTAAGATAGCTACAATATAATTATTATTTATATTGTAGCTATATTAGGGTTTATTTTAAAGGTAAGTATTTAGTTTTAAATTGGATTAATTTAGTTAATAAGAGAAATATTATTTAGATTTATTTAATTAAAAATTTAAGTTAGGGTGGTGTTAGGTTTAGTGTTAGACTTAGGTTTAGGGTTAATAATTTTATTACAGTGGCGGCGGTGTAGGGGGTGCAGGATAGGGGTTAATAAATATATTATAGGTGGCGACGGTGTAGGGGGGGCAGATTAGGGGTTAATAAGTTTAATATAGGTGGCGGCGGCGTCCGGGAGCGGCAGTTTAGGGGTTAAACAATTTATTTAGTTGCGGCGGGGTCCGGGATCCGCCGGATAGGGGTTAATAACTTTATTATAGGTGGCGACAGTGTAGGGGGGCAGGATAGGGGTTAATAGGTATTATGTAGGTGGCGTCGGGGTCCGGGAGCGGCAGTTTAGGGGTTAATACATATATTATAGTTGCGGCGGGGACCAGGGGTGGCGGTTTAGGGGTTAACATATTTATTATAGTGGCGGTGGGCTCCGGGAGCGGCGGTTTAGGGGGTAATACATTTATTTAGTTGCGGCGGTGTAGAGGGGGACAGATTAGGGGTGTTTAGACTCGGGGTACATGTTAGGGTGTTAGGTGTAGACAGCTCCCATAGGAATCAATGGGATGTCTGGCAGCAACGAACATAAACTTTCGCTATGGTCAGACTCCCATTGATTCCTATGGGGTCCACCGCCTCCAGGGCGGCGGTTTGAAAACCAGGTACGCTGGGCCGGAAAAGTGCCGAGCGTACCTGCTAGTTTTTTGATAACTAGCAAAAGTAGTCAGATTGTGCTGAACTTGTGTGCGGAACATCTGGAGTGACGTAAGAATCGATCTGTGTCTGACTGAGTCCGGCAGATCGAAGCTTATGTCATTATATTCTACTTTTGCCAGTGTCTAGGGCTTGATAACTAAGGCGAATCAGCCTCGCCACAAATACGCTGCGGAATTCCAGCATATTTTAGGTTGACGGCTTGATAACTAGGGGCCTATGTCTTTATTTCTTATTTTCCTTTGAGGATATGTATTTGTGCGTTCAGACACCAATCACCAGCTATATTAAGCTCTGGAGCAGAAGTGAATTTGTACAAGTATTAGTGCAGTAAGAAAATGGTCTAACACACTAGAATGCATTCTTATTGCACTTTGATATCTCTTTTTAATGAATAGACAGTAAATAATTTGATGAGCAAAAACTCAATGAGAGAAATTACACAAAATTTGGGGTGATTTTTGAGCCTTATCTTGTAATGTTGGTGTCTCTACTTCACACCGAGAACCTGCATAAGTAGATTAACAGCTCTAAAACTAACTTTTGTCTTTCTGAAATTCTTTGAGGGACCTTACAATGAGAGGTTTTAGATAATCTCACCAGACCACAGTGCTTTAGATCAGGTTTCTTCAAACCACCGGTCGGGACCCATTTCTGCGTCACAACACCATATTTACTGGGTTGCAACTTGTGTGGGTGTTGTTCAGATCAAGCTTACGATTTAAACACCTTTCTAAAGAACTTTATTCTCTAATTTGCTTAGTTCTCTTTGTACCCTTTGTCAAAAAGCATACCTAGGTAGGCTCAGAAGATGTGAGCTTGTTGCTAATTGGTGGCTGCACATATATGACTCATGTCATTGGCTCACCAATGTGTTCAGCTAGTTACTGTAGTGCATAGCTGCTCCTTCAATAAAGGATACCATGAGAATAAAGCAACATTAATATTAAAAGTAAATTGGAAAGTTGTTTGGGTTTCATGTCCCTCTGAAAATTTAAAGTTTTCCAATACTGAGAATTAGTAGTAAGCAGGGCAAGTAGTATTAAGTGTGCATGTGAACAAGTGAGTTAAAAATGAGTGTAGTATCTATTAATGTGTACCTATGGGTGCCAGCGGGGAAAATCCAGCCCTGGCAGTGAAGAGGTGGCCTCTATTATTGTAGCATTGTAAGAAACAAGGAAGCAGTTGCCTGAGGTTATAATTCTGTTTCAAATGCCCTGTCTCCCTCTTCTTCCATCGCAGACAACACACAGATGATAAAGGATAAAGTTAGCATATAAATGTCACTATTTAAACTAATTCTCTAATCAGCTGCTCTATTCAGGCGTCAAAGAATTTTACAAGCATTGTTTTTAAATATGGCATTTAAATTCCAACACTGGAATACAGTACAGCCATTTTTGTTCTGATTAGAATTGTTTGTGTTTTGAATGTCAGAATGTCTTATTAAGAAACAAGAGGTGCCAATCAGACCGGTCCGGAAGTGTGACCATGCCTTTATATGCCCAGCTTCAATAGGGAGGAAGGGAGCCAAGGTGAAAAAAAAAATCTATGAAACTTTTCATTATGAAACCAAAGGGCAGGTAATTCTTTCCTTAAAGGGACATTAAACACTTTGAGATGGTAATATAAAATCATAAATTGTATATATAAAAACAATTTTGCAATATACTTTCATTATTTATTTTGTCTCCTTTTACTGTAATTCTATTCTGAAATTGTGAGCTTTTCAGTTCCTGTTAGAAATGGTGCAGAACACTGTTATATTCCACACAGCTATTGGCTGCACACTCTAGTGACCTATTTATAACTGTCCCTAATTGGCTACAGTAGAGAAGGTAACCTAAGTTACAACATGGCAGCTCCCATTGTTTTATAGACATTAAAATTTACACTTATTTTGTCAATATTTAAACAGCTAATAAACTTTTATAAAATACATCTAGATATTATTCTCTTTTCTTTGAATGCATCATTCTATCTAGCATTTATTTAGTGTTTAATGTCCCTTTAAATACTATATATTATAATATTGTTTTTTCCATAATCTGCAGCAGGATCAGTTTAGCTTTTTAGTGTGTAGTGTGAGTTAGAGATCGGTGTTGCTTCTGCTACATTAAAGGATAAAAGCAACAGAAGAATTGTGCAGCTGAAGATCTAGAGATAAAAAAACATTAAAGGGAACGAGGACCAATTTAAACATTTGCAGTTGATAAACAAAACATTATAGGAACAGTCTTATAATTACTCCAAAACCCATGAAGGTAGCAAAACTGTGTATTGTGAGACACTGAAAAACAACCTGATTTCATTTTAAAGGGACAGTCTACTTGAAAATGTTTATTATTTAAAAAGATAGATAACATAATTTATGTAAGAACGTACCTGATAAATTCATTTCTTTCATATTAGCAAGAGTCCATGAGCTAGTGACGTATGGGATATACATTCCTACCAGGAGGGGCAAAGTTTCCCAAACCTCAAAATGCCTATAAATACACCCCTCACCACACCCACAATTCAGTTTAACCAATAGCCAAGAAGTGGGGTGATAAAAAAGTGCGAAAGCATATAAAATAAGGAATTGGAATAATTGTGCTTTATACAAAAAAATCATAACCACCACAAAAAGGGTGGGCCTCATGGACTCTTGCTAATATGAAAGAAATTAATTTATCAGGTAAGTTCTTACATAAATTATGTTTTCTTTCATGTAATTAGCAAGAGTCCATGAGCTAGTGACGTATGGGATAATGATTACCCAAGATGTGGATCTTTCCACACAAGAGTCACTAGAGAGGGAGGGATAAAATAAAGACAGCCAATTCCTGCTGAAAATAATCCACACCCAAAATAAAGTTTAATGAAAAACATAAGCAGAAGATTCAAACTGAAACCGCTGCCTGAAGTACTTTTCTACCAAAAACTGCTTCAGAAGAAGAAAATACATCAAAATGGTAGAATTTAGTAAAAGTATGCAAAGAGGACCAAGTTGCTGCTTTGCAAATCTGATCAACCGAAGCTTCATTCCTAAACGCCCAGGAAGTAGAAACTGACCTAGTAGAATGAGCTGTAATCCTCTGAGGCGGAGTTTTACCCGACTCAACATAGGCAAGATGAATTAAAGATTTCAACCAAGATGCCAAAGAAATGGCAGAAGCTTTCTGGCCTTTTCTAGAACCGGAAAAGATAACAAATAGACTAGAAGTCTTTCGGAAAGACTTAGTAGCTTCAACATAATATTTCAAAGCTCTAACAACATCCAAAGAATGCAATGATTTCTCCTTAGAATTCTTAGGATTAGGACATAATGAAGGAACCACAATTTCTCTACTAATGTTGTTGGAATTCACAACTTTAGGTAAAAATTCAAAAGAAGTTCGCAACACCGCCTTATCCTGATGAAAAATCAGAAAAGGAGACTCACAAGAAAGAGCAGATTATTCAGAAACTCTTCTGGCAGAAGAGATGGCCAAAAGGAACAAAACTTTCCAAGAAAGTAATTTAATGTCCAATGAATGCATAGGTTCAAACGGAGGAGCTTGAAGAGCTCCCAGAACCAAATTCAAACTCCAAGGAGGAGAAATTGACTTAATGACAGGTTTTATACGAACCAAAGCTTGTACAAAACAATGAATATCAGGAAGAATAGCAATCTTTCTGTGAAAAAGAACAGAAAGAGCAGAGATTTGTCCTTTCAAGGAACTTGCGGACAAACCCTTATCTAAACCATCCTGAAGAAACTGTAAAATTATCGGTATTCTAAAAGAATGCCAAGAAAAATGATGAGAAAGACACCAAGAAATATAAGTCTTCCAGACTCTATAATATATCTCTCTAGAAACAGATTTACGCGCCTGTAACATAGTATTAATCACAGAGTCAGAGAAACCTCTTTGACCAAGAATCAAGCGTTCAATCTCCATACCTTTAAATTTAAGGATTTCAGATCCTGATGGAAAAAAGGACCTTGAATCTAGCACAAACTTACTTCACCACCTCCATAGGAGGCAAAGTTTGTAAAACTGAATTGTGGGTGTGGTGAGGGGTGTATTTATAGGCATTTTGAGGTTTGGGAAACTTTGCCCCTCCTGGTAGGAATGTATATCCCATACGTCACTAGCTCATGGACTCTTGCTAATTACATGAAAGAAAATCCCTTTATTACCCATTCCCCAGTTTTGCATAACCAACACAGTTATAATAATATACTTTTTACTTCTGGGATTACCTTATATCTAAACCTCTGCAGACTGCCCCCTTATTTCAGTTCTTTTACAGACTTGCATTTTAGCCAATCAGTGCTGACTCATACAAATATCCACTAGACTGAGCACATTGTTATCTATATGGCTCACATGAACTAGCGCTGTCTAGCTGTGAAAAACTGTCAAAATGCCTTCAAATAAGAGGCGACCTTCAAGGGCTTAGAAATTAGCATATTAAACAATATTTTTGAGTAATAGGTATTGTCTGTCTTTCTGCCCATGTCTATCTATCTACTATTTATCTATCTAGTTATCTATATATCTTACTTTCTATCTATATCTGTCTGTCTTTCTGTCTATCTATTTATCTACAATCACACACACACATATACAGTAAATATATATTTATATATACATACATATGCATATATACATACATGTTATAAATATACACGCATATACACATGTATACACACAATCACACACACATATATACAGTAAATATATATTTATATATACATACATATGCATATATACATACATGTTATACATATACACGCATATACACATGTATATACTCAATCACACACACATATATATATATATATACAGTAAATATATATTTATATATACATACATATGCATATATACATACATGTTATACATATACACGCATATTCACATGTATATACACAATCACATACACATATATACAGTAAATATATATTTATATATAAATACATATGCATATATACATACATGTTATACATATACAAGCATATACACATGTATATACACAATCACACACACATATATACAGTAAATATATATTTATACATACATACATATGCATATATACATACATGTTATACATATACACGCATAATATACACATGTATATACACAATCACACACACACATATATATATACAGTAAATATATATTTATATATATATACATACATATGCATATATACATACATGTTATACATATACACGCATAATATACACATGTAT
>NC_069507.1:40204115-40351615 GCF_027579735.1 Bombina bombina | reverse complement strand
GAGACGTTTGTAGAAACATTAGTGAATTGTCTTCAAAGAATAGCATGATAAGTGAGACTTTGTAGATTTGAATGGGTGTTGGTAAATCTTCACAAGCATCAGCAGTTTTGCAGTTGTATGGAAGTTTTTATTTACACAGAATGGGGCCCCTAGTGAAGAACCTGTCACGCACAAAGGGTATGTGTTTCAGCTTGTGTGTGGTAACAATGTTGTATATGCTGGGAAAGGTTTATGTACCATAAACAATTGCATGTAGTCCATGTCTCTCTTCCAGGGCTGCTGTACTCTCTCTCCATTGTGTTCTGTCTTTCAGGATCACCGCAGGTGCCATCTCTGAGTTATTTGGTTTTCACTGAGCTCTTTTTAGTTATAATAGCAGAGTTTTGGCCTGTTGGTCTGATCCTCATAAGTTCAACCAAGGGCCTTAATATTGGACTCACCGCATAGTCTGCTTGCTGTAAGTCTCACTGCACGTTGGTCTCATAACAATCAGAATTTCTGTTATATCCTTCTTCAAATGGTCCGCTGCTACCCAGTGAGGGTACAGACTCTGGATAGACTATCATCCTGCAAAGGAAGATAGGAGATATGTATTAATTGCTAGCCTAACAGTGGCCCTCCCCAAGAGTAAGCTGACCAATGCTCAGCTATGGCTTCTGTATCTCAGTGGTTGGTGGAACTTGAGGAATGAGCAGAACCAAAAACCTCTTGGTACTTTGAGTTATGTTAGAGAACTCAGTTACTGATACCTTATATTTAAACCTTACTAACGTTTAGTGTTGGCTGTTATCATATTTCATTGTTTCAATAAGTGTGAACGCGTTGGTCTGTTTCCCGCCATAGAGTGTGCTCCCTCTGTGTAAAGTTCCTAACTCTGCCATTCAGTAGGGAAGACAATCTATAGCAGAGATACAGGAGCAACCTCTACTATTTCTCTATGGGACAAGTAAGCCTTCTGATTGGCTTACAGCCCTCTGACGCCACAGTGAAAAAATAACTTCACATGGCCTTCAGTGGCCATTCTAGAATATTGCAGCACCCAAAGTAGTGCTAAGTGTATATTTCTAATGCAAGTTAACACACTCATTCATATCTACACACACTACTTGCCGCAATGTTAGAAATATATTGCTTTAAAAATGAATGCTTGTTTACTGTCCTTGCAAGTCACTGAGAATGACAAAATAGAGGATGAATTAGCCATAACGTACATCTTGTGATTTGGGTTACTTGGATAATTGTTTATACTTCAATTGTATTTGCTACTGGAAAAGATCAAAACAATATTTTAACCTGTTAAAAAAAGCATATTAAGTCAGTTTAGGAAACATTTTTTTGTTATTGTGCTATCTGATACCCTAACATTATACAGTTTTCCTATATTTAAACAAATTGATGTAATTAATCTCCCTAGAGAATACAGGAAAATGCATCAGTCTTATTTACCAGCATATTCTGAGTGCAACCAACAATATCAGATTTATTGGAGCGAAATATGTCTGAGAGATTTGGAGTTTTGCCACTTGCCAGAATATTCCGTAATACATATATATATATATATATATATATATATAGAACTGGGCTGTGTTGTACACAATAGCATAATGGTTACAAAGATTATCTCAAATATGTAGGTTAAATAATTAGTAGTACTATTAATTACTTGGGTAATGGAATTTTAATCTCATTAATAAGGAATTACAGGGCAGAAGTTGCACTGAAGAATTAATAATATACACCCTGCTGTTGTCTTGTAATATGTTTCCTGTCTTTTTAAGCAAATTCAGAGGTTAATATACTGTAACTGTTACAAATATTTGGAATTTATTATTAGCTATAAAACAATATAAACATCAGTTTGATAATTTAGGGCTACAATATGTGTGGAGTGTTAACAGTTACTGTTTTTCGCTCGTATTACAGGTTAACTGTTTCACAAAACAAAAAAGTGTCACAATACACTTAAAAAATACATTACATATTACAGTTACACTCATAATAACACTATCTAATAAATAATACTTAAAATAAATATTGCACAAAAAAGTTATATGTGCTCAAAGATATGAAGTCTCAGGTGTTAGACAAAAAACGTAGGCAATTTGCAGGAGAGGAGTAGCTGGACAGCAGCTTTAAGGGCCATTATAGTCAAACAGTTATGAGTCAGCTGTGTGACTAGCACTGCTGATTGGATCAGTGGCGGTTTCCATGAAGGACAAGCAGTGCTCTGCAGTACTTCTACTGTGTGTTTAACACCTTTGCAGGGTTTAAACATACAGTAGTGCAGGGTCGCTAGGGTTAAAATTGCATGCTCTAACAAATTACAGCAAGTAATCTTTTGACTATTATCAGCCTTTATTGGGACGGTAACAACCTTTGCCATTGCTGTTGTGTTGCTATAGAATAACATATCAGCCAGGTCTTAATGGTTTAAAACAAAGTTAACATCATTTTTACTGCAGTTATTTTTCAATTATCAAACACCACTCAGCATTTGCCTTATTTGTAAGAGCCAATCTGAGCTTTAGTCCACAGACAACAAGTCTAGCCACAGTCATAAAGTTATTATAAAATGCATTGTTTTGCAGTTGTTATATTATAAAGCCATTTAGGGTCATATATATAGCAGGGTTAGCCTTAAGAAATATGAAAATATGTTTCAAAGTTGTTTTATATAAAAATCTCAAGGTGTTAACTGTTATCTTAAAGTTAAACTAGTAGTCAGTGCTCCAAGCAAACAGCAGCAGCAGCAGCACAACATCGATCAGCTGATAATGAAATTGCTGGATTACTATTAAAAAGTGTGAACTTGTAAATATGAAGCTTTTCTTAGAGTAACAGTTTGAATCACATGAATAAATAAATTCAAGTTTTTGTGTCTGATGCATTTGCTTATTCAAATATTTGTTAAAAGTAAATGCAAAGAATACAGCAGTATTAGTGATTCTTGAATTTGTCTAAACCCAGTTGCACATGTTTAATGCTATATCTCATTAGTTTTACTTGCTGGGATGCATTTTAGATAAACTATCACTTTAATTAACTCTTAATTGTCTGCTACTGAATAGTTCTCATCATGGTGCAGCCGTCCAAGTTTGCTGGTCCCATCTCTGAGGGAGAATCTTATCTTGTCTTCTCATCTCACATCATCTCCTTATAAATCATTCCAGATGTCTTTTTCCAGGCTTGAAATCAAGTGAAATTGTTTTGTTCTTAGCTCTGATCTCAGTATCTCTGTGACTGTTCCAAGAATAAATTAGGAAATGGGAATTAAAAGCAGTAGCAACAGACTGTAAGAAATCCTAGTAAGAATTACTATTATTATGCCTGGATGGTTTCCAAATATTAAAACTTTTGCAATAATTAATTTTCTCCTAAATTGATCCTAGTTTCTACTATACCCATAGTGGGTCCCATATTACAGGGACATAAAAGATATCTTTTTGATGCCATTTTGTTTTGTGTGTGTGTGTTCTTGTGTTTACTAAAACAACTTTTTCTTTTTATCATTGAGAAGGCGCGTCCTGTTTCATCAATAAAGAGGGAGTTTTCTTTATGAGCTAATAAGGGATCTGATTAATGAATGTATTAAAATACTATTGCTGTTAATTAATTTCCACTTCTCTGACTGCATTGTCTGAATTACAATTTATAGAGCATCATTTTTTAATGCATCTTTTTTTTAGCATCCCACAAGTTAGGATCTTAAGAGTTGTCTGCATGTGTGTGAACGATTTAGTACTAACATGTTACTTTTATATACAGTCACACATGCTTTGGGTATATATGCAGACAAATACTTTTACACTAAATACATATCTTGTTGCAATATCAACAGTAGCTAACTATCTACAGGTATCTATCTCTCTATATCTATCTATCTATCTATCTATCTATCTATCTATACATCTATTAATCAATCTATCAATCTATCTATAAAGTATTTATCTATCTATCATCTATCCATCTATCTATCTATCTACATCTATCTATCGATCAATCTATCTCTATAGCATCTGTCTATCTATCTATATCTACATACCTGTCTATATAGTATCTATCTATCTAAGTGTATATCCATCCATCTATCTATCTATCTATCTATCTATCTATCTATCTATCTATCTATCTAACTATCTATCTATCTATATAATCTATCACAGAAGCTAACATGTTACCAGCTCAGACTGTCCTCTTGATGGTCAGAACAAAATAGTATGACAATCAGTGAAACATATAAGATAGAAAAGGGGACAGGCGCAACCTCGACTAACAGCGTCAGTTTATTTAAAATACACACAGGACAAACAGTATTGCACTTACAAGATAGCAAGACCCCCTCAAATAAAACAGCCTACAAAGAAGCCATCACTACCCACCACCACCTCATCAAAACCACCAAGAAGACAGCCATACAAGATAGAATCAATGCCAACGTCCACAACAGCAAGGAGCTATTCACAGTCATCAAGGAATTCTCCAATCCCAACAGCGACACCAACAACATCCTGCCCCCCAGAACCTCTGCGATAACCTTGCTATGTAATTCCACCGCAAGATCATCAACATCTATGACAGCTTCGTGGCCCAGAACTCACCCACCACCGCCTACCCACCAACTCCCACCGATACCTCAACCAAATACACCACCGCCTACCCCCCACTGACCATCTGGAGCCCCCTCACCACAGAGGACACCATCAGAATCATGAGATCGATCCACTCTGGAGCACCCTTGGACCAATGCCTGCATCACATTTTCAACAAAGCGGGTGACACCATCGCCCCCAAGCTCTGCAGCACCATCAACTGCTCCATCGAAACTGGCACCTTCCCGGATGACTGGAAGCACGCAGAATTAAAACCCCTACTGAAAAAACCCACAGCTGACCCCAATGATCTGAAGAACTACCGCCCAATCTCTTTGCTCCCCTTTGCGGCCAAAGTCATCGAGAAGTCCATCAACACGCAACTCGTTGACTACATCGAAGCCAACCACACCCTGGACCCCTCCCAATCCAGTTTCAGGAGCAACCACAGTACAGAGACCGCCCTCCTCGCCGCCACAGCCAGCATCCTCGCCCTACTCGACCGAGGAGAGACCGCCGCCCTCATTCTCCTAGACCTCTCAGCAGCATTCAACACTGTCTCCCACCTCACCCTCTGCAACCGACTACACGATGCCAGCATATGCGACAAAGCCCTGGAATGGATCACCTCCTTCCTCACCGGCAGAACCCAGAAAGTTAGACTCCCACCCTTCACCTCCAAGCCCACAGGAATGAGCTGCGGTGAACCCCAAGGCTCTTCGCTGAGTCCCACCCTTTTCAACATCTACATGGCCCCTCTGTCCGCCATCGCCCGACGACACGACCTCAACATCGTCTCCTATGCCGACGACGCCCAGCTAATCATCTCACTCACCAGTGACCCCACCACCGCCAAGAGAAATGTCCACGAAGGGCTGACAGCAGTCGCCACCTGGATGAACTACAACTGCCTAAAGCTGAACGCAGACAAGACCGAAGTCCTTCTCCTCTGTCCCACCACATCCGCTTGGAATAACTCATGGTGGCCCAAAGCCCTCGGACACCCTCCAACCCCCACCAACCATGCACGAAATCTAGGTGTCATCCTGGACTCATCGCTCTCCATGGACCGGCAAATCAACGCCGTCTCTTCTGCATGCTTCCACACACTTCACCTGCTGCGAAAGGTCTTCAAATGGATCCCAACCGAGACCAGGAAGACTGTCACTCATGCCCTCGTCAGCAGCAGACTGGACTATGGTAGCACACTCTACGCCGGCACCACCATCAAGCTCCAAAAGAGACTACAGCGCATCCAGAACTCCTCAGCCAGACTAATCCTTGACATCCCTCGTAAATGCCACATCACCAAACACCTGCGGGACCTGCACTGGCTCCCCATCAACAAAAGAATAACCTTCAAGCTTCTCACCCACGCATTGAAGGCCCTCCACAACATCGGTCCTGAATACTTGAACCACCGCGTTACCTTCCACACCCCTACCAGTCAACTTCGATCGGCCGACCAAGCCCTCGCTGTCATCCCCCGCATCAGGAAAACCACAGTGGGAGGCAGATCCTTCTCTCACCTGGCAGCCAAGACTTGGAACACCCTCCCACTGCACCTCAGACAAGCTACCACCCTAACTAAGTTTAGAAAGGACCTCAAGACCACAAGTTGAATCTGTGGACAGTTATATAATATTATCAATACAATTATATTTAGTTATTTCAACTTTCTGATACTATTGATATTTTTATCTTGCAACTTTTTGATACTATTGATATTTTTATCTAGTCATTTTAGAATTCTGGTTTTATTATTTATAAGTTGAAGTTTTGCGTCTAAAAAGTGTCATATATTACACCTAAATTTTCATATTTTATTTTATTATTTTACCTATAGAAAATATAGTCTACAATCACTTCTATTATTTTAACCCAACTTGTCATTTAGAAGCGCTGTTTGTACAATTAGTGTGTTAATAATTTTCTTGAAGAGTAAAGCTAGTTAGGCTCAGGAGCTGTCAAGCACATCTGGGAGCTAGCTAAACACATCACATGAGCCAGTGACAAGAAGAATAAATGTGCAGCAGCCACCAGTCATCAGCTAGCTCCCATCAGAGCATTGCTGCCTCTCTTGCTTCACATTTTATAAAATAACTAAATTGAAAAGTTGTTTAAAATTGCATGCTCTGTCTAAACCGTGTGAAAACCGTCCACTGCCTATTAAATCATTCTGGTTAAATTCACACTGAATGTTGTCCGTGTCTGAAAAGCAAATCCCATAACCTATGCTGCAAATTGCCTGAAAAACTACATACATTATCTCCCTTGGCCAACTAGTATTAACTGCAAATTAGTTTTTGTACTGCTCAAAACCAGAGGTTCATAAATCGTTTTAGACTGTGGCTTCCTTGGCACTGCAAATATCTGTTCTGGCACATCTGTGGTCTTAAAGGGATAGGGAAGTCAAAATAAATCTTGCATGATTCAGACAGAGAGGCCGAATTATCAAATGTCTGTCGGACCTGATCCAACATTGCGGATCAGGTCTGACAGACATCGCTGAATGCGGAGAGCAAAACGCTCTCCGTATTCAGCATTGCACCAGCAGCTCACAAGAGCAACGCCGCCTCCCGCAGACTCGCGGCCAATGGGTTGAATTGTGGCGATTCCTGTTTGCCTCATCAGAGCAGGCGGACAGGGTTATGGAGCAGTGGTCTTTAGACCGCTGCTTCATAACTGCTGTTTCTAGCGAGCCTGCAGGCTCGCCAGAAACACGGGGCCTCAAGCTCCATTCGGTGCTTGATAGATAGGCCCCAGAGCAGGTAATATCAAGACACTTTTAAATTAATTTCCATTTTCAAATGTGCTTCATTCTCTTGGTATATCTGGTTGAAAAATAATACGCACATATCCTACGCTAGTGGGAGCTAGCTGCTGATTGGTGCCTGCACACATTTGTCTCTTGTGATTGGCTAACTAGATGTGTTCAGCTAGCTGCCAGTAGTGCAATGCCATTCCTTCAGCAAAGGATAATAAGAGAATGAAGCAAATTTGATAATAGAAGTAAACTGGAAAGTTGTATAAAATTGTATGTTCTATCCAAATCATGAAATAAATGTTATGGGTTTCCTATCCCTTTAATGCTGTAATCTTGTGTAATTAACCATAACTATAGTATTTTACAGTTTGCACTACATATTCAAATTCTATTACAAGATATATTTTATTGTAAGACATGAAAAAAACTAAACATTTGCCGGTGATTCACCTTATTTGATATCATGGACTGATTAGAAAGTGTCTCACCACATGCAAGACTATTGCGCCTCCTACACGCACCATTTGTATTAATCTCACGCCGTCACATTAACCCAAGGAGCCGCAGTACTTGATGATAATCATTGTCGTAATTCTGGTGGTCAATTATTGAAGCTTTAGTTTAGCATTGGCAACAAAATAAAACAATGTTACATAAAGATTAGCCTGGCAAATGTTTATATTAACAAGAAAAGTGCATTGTTTTTTGGACAAAATTATTTTTTGCTATAAAAATGTGGCAACATAACTTAGGCTTTCTTGTGGCACACAATTTGAGGCAATTTGTAGCATATTTAAAGTTACACAAAGCCCAATCTTCCAATTTACTTCTATTATTTTATTTATTTATTTCTCTTGGTATCCTTTGTTGAATGATCAGCAATGCTGAACTAGGTGTTAGCTGAACATTTCAGTTGAGCCAATGACAAGAGGCATATATATGCAGCCACCTATAAGTAGTTAGCTCACAGTAGTGCATTGCTGCTGTTGAGCCTTCCTAGGTATGCTTTTCAACAAACAATATAAAGAGAACAAAGCAAATTAGATAATATAAATCAATTAGAAAGTTGTTTACATTCCCATGTTCTGTCTGAATCATTAAAGTTTAATTGTAATGCTACTAGATATGTCCATTCGTTTTGTTAAAAATGTAAATTTAACAAACCACTGATATTCATTTCATTTTCAGAAAATGAATATCTGAAAAAGTGCACCACGAAATTTAAAGAAAATAAATACTGACCCGTCCATTTAAAGGTATAGGAAAGTCAAAATTAAACTTCCTTGATTTATTTATATTTTAAAATGTGGTTTGTTCTCTTGGTATCAATGTGCACATATCATACACTAGCGAGAGCTAGCTGCTGATTGGCACCTGCACACATTTGTCTCTTGTGATTGGCTAACTAGATATGTTTATCTAGCTGCCAGCAGTGCACTTATGTTCCTTCAATAAATGATAACAAGAGAATTAAGCAAATTTGGTTAAAGAATTACATTGGAAAGTTGTTTAGAATTGAATGTTCTTTCCAAATCATGAAAGATAATTTTGGGGTTTCCTGTCCCTTTAAGTACAGAATTTGATATCTAACCGTTACTATTTGATGTTCAACATGGATGTGACACATTTCAAAATATTCACTTTATTTATCAAACAAGGGACTTTCTGTTTCTAATTTGGAATAGAACACACAAACTAAAAGAGGCTACATGCTCTCATTTCCTGCGTTCATTAGCAATAGCCCTGTGCGATTCCTGTTTCCATTACTACTCGCTCTGGGATCACACTGAAGGAAACGATTGTGTTTCTGAGATAGGTTCAGTTAATAGATTATGCATTTGTTGCTCCTAAAATGAAAATATTATTTTTAAACAAAAATGGCCACTTGAATTTATTTGTTTGGGGACCTCCTTTTTTGTATAATAAACTGATCTGGAAATAAAAACTATAATTTAAAGTGTGTTTAGTAAAATAACATTTGATCACTGCAATCACAGAGATTGTGATATTTGTCTGAAAAGCAAATCACTTAACAGAAGCAGCAATGATATGTGAACCAGAAATAAACAATATTAGTAGAAAAGAACAACATATTTACTAAAAAAGGGCAGCAACTAATATTATATACTGTGCTTATGGTGACATTAAAGCGGTATTTATTGTGACATTAACCCCTTATAGACAAATGATGTACACTGTATGGCACGGCACTGCAGTTTTAGGACATACACTGTACGTCATTTGGTTAAAGGGACGCAGGGTAGCAGCTCTTGCCAACAGGGGCAGGAAAATGCTATTTCTGGATCCCTCACAAATGAAGCAACAAAGATACAGCTCATTGGAGAAAACCCCAGGCAAACCATCACAAGAACAGTATGTCCCAGTGATTAGATGCCCATCACTGTCAACAGTGACATGTGACTAAAACTTATATGCACTTTATTCTTAAGTGTAGTCAAACTTGGAAATGTTGTAAAGGTAGTAACACACAAACACACAGACACACTCATACATAAGGATTCACATATAGACACTCTAGCAGAGATGCAAAGAAACACACAAACACACTCAGACACAGACACCCAAACAGACACTCAGCACTTGTTTACATTGACCTGACAAGTAATGAAGTAGGCTACAGTTTTATCAAAAAGAAAAAAAAACTTGCACATACACCCAAGGAAACACAGACAGAGACAGCCTCAGAAAACAAACAAAGACATACACACAGACACACACACACAGAGACGCCCACAGAAAACACACAAAGACATACACACAGAGAGACAACCACATAAAACACACAAATACATACACACACCCTCACTGAGACATCCACAGAAAACACACAAAGACATATACACACTCTCATAGTGACACCCACAGAAAATGCACAGACATACACACACCCTCACAGAGACACCCACAGAAAACACACAGACATAAGCACACACCCTCACAGAGACATCCACAGAAAACACACAAAGACATACATACACACACACACCCTCACAGAGACACCCATAGGAAAAGCACAAAGACATACGCACACACCCTCACAGACATCCACAGAAAATGCACAAAGACATACACACCCACCCTCACAGAG
The DNA here is from genome assembly GCF_027579735.1 of Bombina bombina. Taxonomy (NCBI): domain Eukaryota; kingdom Metazoa; phylum Chordata; class Amphibia; order Anura; family Bombinatoridae; genus Bombina; species Bombina bombina. The sequence goes on along the minus strand of NC_069507.1, from coordinate 40,341,150 downwards.
AGACCAACAGAAAAAAGATACATACACACTCATAGAGACACAAACAAAAGCACAAAGGCATAAACACAGACACCCACAGAAACACTCACAGGAGGTAACATTTCTGCACATTGCATTTCCTAAATCAACAGTGTGTGACATGCATGATACAAAAAATTGCAGAAATTAAGAGATCACTTTTTAAAGAATCATATTTGTAAATGTGCAAACAAAAATAATTCTGTGAATTCAAAATTGTACATTAATGATCTGGGTAGATGGCTAGATGAAGAAAAGTACTTTTGAAAGGTTGATATATGTTTGTTTTTTTCCCAAACCAAAAGCACCACTTCAAATATGGTGTACACATGTGGGTGTGTATGTCTTTGTGCCCCATCTGTCAGCTGTACTTATGAATTTTGAAAATGCTGTACTCCATATGGTCTTGGTGGAACCATAAGCTGTGGTACGCAGTCTCATACCATTAGATCTGGTTAAATGCAGGATTTAGGCTTGTTTGTATGTATTTCAAAATTAAGTCAGCTGTAGTGTAAACTGAACAGTGTTAATTTAACCTGTCTCATTTCAAACACTGAGCAATCTTAGTCTGAGAGTATAACATTTTATGCAGACGTAAAATGCCTCCTTGCACCTGGAAAGTCCTTGCAAAAAGGGGCAGTAAACTGGAATGCAATATATATATATGTATTAATAAAAAAAAGCATGGCTTTAAATATAGAATTTCTACAGCATTGTCAAATAATCATAAATACACTGCTGCATATTGCTAAAAAATGTGTTTTTATTGACCCCTGGCCCTACCATACAACTACTACCACACTGAAGTTACAATCCAAAATTGCACAAAGAAATAAAAAAACATTTACTAAGTAAGTCCTACCTCCTCTGCAAATGAAAGTGATCTGACGTCTGACTCAGGCACACACTGTACAAGCATAAGTGCCAAGTCTATCTCACACTGTGCATAGTGGTTTAGTGCACACTCAGAAATCCTCTCAAATGCTAATACTTTACTCCTTGTAATGAAATTTCCCACACTCAACAGCACTCTGCTGTAGTACCCTCTGGTAGCTGACAATTTTTTTTTTTTTTAAACTTTATTTAAATAATAGTTGTTCTTGCCTCATGGTGCCCCCTGCCCCACCCCCTGGCCCATTGGGGCCCTGACAGGAGTCACCCCTGTCACCCCCTGATGGCATCCCTGACTGTCAACCAAAGTGGGAGCAAATGTTTGTGCCTGTTTTCTGTTGTGGCTGAATACAGTAGAGAAAAACAAATAAAATAAACAGCACTTTCTGCCCTTTTTAAGCTCATGTACCCGATGATAGATCAATTAATGCCCCACTGTAAGAGAGAGCAAGATCTGTCACTCAAAGAATGCAAATACAATATTCATTTAAAGGGATATGAAACTCAAAATGTCCTTACATGATTCAGATACAGCATGCATTTTTAAACAACTTTCTAATTTACTTCTATTACAAATGTTTCTTTGTTCTCTTGATATCTTTTGTTGAAAAGCAGGGACGTAATGCTTAGGAGACGGCCTGTTTCTGGAGCACAATAACGGCCTGTTTCTGGAGCACAATATGGCAGCAGTTTAGCAAGAATGTTATCCATTTGCAGGAGCACTAGATGGCAGTACTATTTCCTGCCATGTAATGCTCCAGATGCCTACCTTTGGGGCATATTTATTAAGCTCTGTATGGAGCTTGATGCCCCGTGTTTCTGGCGAGTCTTCAGCAGGGGCGGCTCCAGAACGAATAAAATGGGGGGGCATTTTTTTTTCACGAGGGGGCACGCATTTAAAAAGCATGTATGAGAGTCAAAATAAGAGCAGACCTACTGTGGCAGTCCAGGGGTTACATTTATCAGATCTCTGGCTGTGCAGGAGTTAGATTTGTTTATATTTCTGGAAGTGCAGCGGTTACATGTGTCATATCTCAAGAAGTGTAGGGGTTACATGTGTCAGACCTTCTCACTTAACTGCTGCAATTGACACATAACTTTCTACAGGTAGCCTTCTGGGAAACAGCTTCATTATATTTTACCTGCAAAGTTGTTTATTGTATGTGTTTGTATATTTAGTGATAATTCCTTTTGTTTTGTTTTTACTTTAAATGTATATATTACAGGCTGTGCTAGTCATAATTTGCATAGTTTAAGCAGCTGTTGTATATTTATCTGTATATTTGTCTTAATGGTTTTATTTCACCCTTGTATGTCTGTCTTATCTCTGTAATATTTTGTTTTTTGATGTGTTTTTTGGTTTCTGCATGACTGACCCTTAGCTTAAAATGTCCATAAATGTACCCTCCCACTCATTTTAACACACTTTCTCTGGACCATCATTAACCAATTTATCTCTCTCCCTTTACACAGTCTCAGAACACAGAAAAAATCACAGACCTTCTCACTTAACTGCTGCAATTGACACATAACTTTCTACAGGTAGCCTGGTTCCCAATTCTGTAAAAATGCTCAATATATTCATATTCCTTTTTGCTACCCTTTGTCTCTATAACAAACTACACTATTCACTTACTCCTTCTCCCTCTCCACCTGCACTGTTCATTAGCCCATCTCTCCTAAACTCACCTTACTTTTCTACTCATGAACTTTACCTATTCCTAAACACTCTCTCTACCCCCTCCAGCCCATCTCAAAAGAAGTCTCACTACTGCAAATCTGTATCTCATCTCATGTCACTCTCCCTCTTGCTTCTACTTACTGCTGGTGACATCTCCCCTAATCCCGGTCCCCAACCACTGACAAGCCATGTGTACCATCCCATAGACTCAGAAAACAAAACTCTGCACACCTTTCTCACATTCCTCTTGCATCTAAAGCCACTACCCCTTTCACCTGTGCACTCTGGAACTCTCCCTCTGTTTGCAACAAACTCACTTCTATACATGACCTCTTCATCTCCCGCTCCCTCAACCTTCTGGCCCTAACAGAAACCTGGCTCTCTCCCCTAGACACAGCATCCACTGCTGCTCTGTCACATGGGGGTCTCCACTTCAGCCACACTCCTAGGTCTGGTAATAGACAAGGAGGTGGTGTAGGTATTTTACTTTCCTCTCGTTGCACCTTTCAACAAATACACCCTATCTCTTCCCTCACTTTTCCCTCATTCGAAACCCACATGATTCGCTTATTCTCCCCTCTCTCTGTATGTGTTGCAGTCATATACCGACCCCCTGGCTCCGCAACTCAATTTCTAGATCACTTGGCTGCCTGGCTACCCTACTTCCTTTCCTCAGACACCCCTGCCCTCATTCTTGGCGACTTCAACATCCCCCTTAACAATCCCTCTGCCTCATCTGCTAAACAACTTCTGCAACTCACTTCCTCCTTCGGTCTGTCACAATGGATTGATTCTCCCACTCACAAAGATGGTCACTACCTTGACCTGATCTTTAGCTATCGATGCACTCTCTCAAACTTCTCAAACTCCCCTTTTCCTCTGTCTGACCACCATCTCCTTACCTGCAAAATTTCATCCCTTCCTACAACTCTCCCACCTTCTACTCCTCACACCAAACTTCACAGAAGCATTAGGTCTTTAGATCAGCAACAACTTGCTAATTCCCTTCAACCACTCCTCTCATCCTTCTCCACCTTTTCCTGCCCTGAACAATCTATCTGCCACTATAATTCCACCCTTATATCCGTCCTTGACAATCTCGCCCCTCTTACCACTGCTAGGAAATCACACACTCATCCCCAGCCCTGGCATACTCCTCTGACACGGTACCTACGCAGATGTTCCCGTACTGCTGAACGGCGTTGGAGGAAATCACGGAGTTCAGCTGATTTTCTTCATTACAAATTCATCTTGAACTCCTACTACTCTGCCCTTAATCTCCACAAGCAACACTACTTCTCTACTCTTATCTCTAATCTTTCTTCAAACCCAAAACGTCTGTTCTCCACTTTCAATACTCTCCTCCGCCCTCCCCCACTTCCTAATACAACTTCTCTGTCAGCCCAAGACTTTGCCAGTCACTTCATTAACAAAATTGACTCCATCAGACATGAAATCAGCTCTCAACACAATTCCATTCTCTCCCCCCCTCAAATACTCTCACTCAACCACAACCCTCATAACCTGAAACTTAAATCATTCTCCCCTGTTACTGAGGATGAAGTTTCAGCACTTATACTGCGCTTTCGCCTCACTACCTGTCCCCTTGACCCTATCCCCTCACAGCTGCTCCCCTCTCTCTCTGCTACCCTTACCCCTTTACTAACACACATTTTCAACCTCTCCCTCAGCACTGGTACATTTCCCTCATCGATGAAACATGCGCTGGCCACACCTTTCCTCAAAAAACCTTCCCTTGATCCTACCTCCCCATCCAACTACCGCCCAATTTCCCTCCTCCCTCTTGCTTCAAAGCTTCTCGAAAAACTAGTATATGCATGCCTATCCCATTTCCTTACGTTAAACTCCCTTCTTGACCCACTGCAATCTGGTTTTCGTCCCTATCACTCCACAGAGACAGCTATTGTTAAGGTCACCAACAACCTACTTACAGCTAAATCAAAAGGCCACTTCTCTCTGCTTATCCTCCTTGATCTGTCCGCAGCCTTTGACACTGTCGACCACCCTCTTCTGCTCCAAACCCTCCAATCCTTCGGCATCTGTGACACAGCCCTTTCGTGGCTCTCTTCCTATCTGTCAAACCGTACCTTCAGTGTAGCCTTCTCTGGGACCTCCTCTGCCCCGTCACCACTTTCTGTTGGAGTACCGCAAGGCTCTGTCCTCGGTCCCCTTCTCTTCTCAATCTATACGTCATCACTAGGTTCCCTAATTAAGTCCCACGATTTCCAATATCATTTGTATGCCGATGACACCCAAATCTACTTCTCTGCACCAGAACTATCTCCTTCCTTGCTAACCCGTGTCACTAACTGTCTTTCTCACATCTCTTCCTGGATGTCCTCTCACTACCTCAAGCTAAATCTCTCCAAAACTGAGCTCCTCATTTTCCCCCCTTCTTCCAAAATCTCCACCCCCAATATCTCTATAACTGTCGACAACTCCATCATTACCCCTACCCCGCACACCCGATGTCTCGGGGTCACATTCGACTCAGATCTTTCCTTCACTCCTCAAATTCAGTCATTGGCTAAAGCCTGCCGCTTTCACCTTAAAAACATCTCTAAAATTAGACACTTCCTTACACAAGACACAACTAAGATTTTAATCCACTCTCTCATTCTTTCCCGCTTTGATTACTGCAACTCTGTCCTCTCTGGTCTCCCCACCTGCCGCCTAGCTCCTTTACAATCCATAATGAATGCCTCTGCCAGACTCATCTTCCTTACACGTCGCTCTTCATCTGCTGCGCCTCTCTGCCAATCCCTTCACTGGCTTCCTCTTGCCTCTAGGATCAAACACAAAACTCTCACTCTGACATACAAAGCCCTCAACTGCACTGCTCCCCCCTACATCTCAGACCTTGTCTCGAGATACTCTCCCTCCCGTCCCCTTTGCTCTGCTCATGACCTCCTACTCTCCTCCTCTCTTGTCACCTCATCACACTCCCGTTTACAGGACTTCTCCAGACTGGCTCCCATCTTGTGGAACTCTCTGCCTCGCTCCATAAGACTCTCTTCTAGTTTTAAAAGCTTCAAGTGCTCCCTAAAGACTCTACTGTTCAGGGACGCATACAACCTACGCTAACCTTTCCTAATACCAGTTCCTCTCCTCCACTGCAATCCCCTGAACCCTCTTAGCATGTAAGCCTAATAGTCCAGCTGTTTGTGGATCACCTTCTTAAGAGCTGACTACAACAGTGCAACTCTTGGCAGGGCCCTCTACCATATAATTGTTTTGCTGTACTCCCCCTTTGTTTATAGCGCTGCGGAATCTGTTGGCGCTCTACAAATAACTGATAATAATAAATAATAATATCTCAAGGAGTATAGGGGTTACATTTATAAGATGTATGGCAGTGCTGCAGCAGTTACATTTACCAGATTTATGGCAGTGCAGGGGTTACATTTGTCATATCTCAGGAATGTTTCCCACATATGACACAGCCAGTGGACACTGTTTGCATGTGTAGCTCTACCAATGACCCTACTAATGATCAAATAAGCTTTTACGTGACAATAAGTTTGAGTGCCAAGCAGTACATTACTTGTACAGATATTATTAATGATATTTATCAGCACACACACAGTATATACAGTATGTATATATACACAAATTATATATATATATATATATATAGATATATATAGATATATATACATACATACATATACACACACACATATATATACACACACACACACATATATATATATATACACACACACACAGTCAGGGGATGTGCGAAACAAATTGCCCAAAAATTGTAAATGCAGCAAGATGCAGAGCTGGCTAAAGTAAAGCCTGTCACACTTCCTACACCCGGCTGCACACAGCACCCCTGTGAAGAGGTAATTGCTGGGCAGGTAAAACGGAATGTGGGATCTAAGAAAGTAATGACAGCCTTATGACAAGCGGAATATGATAATCAGGCATACCTTGCAATATGTACAATATAGAAAATATATACAGAGGGAAAGTGTGTACCAAAGATCAACTACTCCCTGCTGCATCCGACACCTCTCTCAGGAGGTATGACAGGTCGGGCAGGTTGTGTAATGGGATCTAAGTGATCAAATGGAGACACGCCCTCAGGATATGTACATGGGTTAATGAGCCATACATTTCAATCTTCATATGGAAATGACATAAGTAAACTCAAAAACAAGGCATAGGTTAATGTCTGAAATGACCAATTGACACATTAAAGCAAACAGCGTTAGTATATGCTATGCAGAGAAGCAAAAGAATATGTTAGTACTCAGCATGCATCCATCCATTTGTTATTAGATGAGCTATGATCCTTGTAAGTTCTTAAGGAGAGCCGTGCCCCCTCTCGACAGAGTGGCGTTTGCCAGGTGCGAAAGTTCACGCACATAAGCCAGAGCTGGTTAGTACAGTTAGCGGCAAGGAATCTAATAACAGTAAGGAACCATACGACCTGTTAGATTCAGTGGTTTGTCGGTCGTGCCAGGTTGCTGTTAGTCCATGACAGTAAATGCCAGAAGTTTATCCGGACTTTGCTTTTGAATGTGGCTGTTGAGTAACCGCTGGGCTTGTTGTAAGTTCTTTACTTTGAAATCCTCACACGCACATCACGTGATCCGGTCGGCTGGACCTATGCCGACGCGCGTTTCACCCGTGCGTCCAAGTTGCTTTACGGGCTTCGTCAGGGCGTAATATCCATGGTGCACTTGTCACCGTATTTATACACAGTATGGTTAGCGCCTCTACTGACGGGTGAAAATATTACAGGTAAATACAAAATGTCAAAACTTAAGAAAAAACACAAACTGTCTATTTTTAAAATTTAGAGTAGCAAAAGTGCTCACTCTACTTTATGTTGCATATTTACAAAAGAATAAAAGTTAACTATATTAATGTTGCAACCTTCAATTTGTTAAAGGTTTACTTAGTTAAACTTAATAGCGTACAAGACCCTAGAGAATGAATTTATTTACAAAAAACAGGCCATATCCAATTTATCATTAAGGCCTGCAGGAAGCTGTGTACCCAGAATAGAGATCCACCTGCATTCCTTTTGGAGGAGAATTCTATCATTATCCCCTCCTCTATTATTGGTAATTCCCCTATCTATTCCAATAAAAGAGAGAGAGTCAGGATTGCTATCATGCATGAGTTCATAATGTTTGGCAACATTACTTTTCTGGTTTTTGTATTTGACATCATCCCGGTGCTCTGTTATCCGGTCTTTTATGGCCCTTCTCGTTTTTCCCACGTAGTACCGCGGGCAGCTACACGAAAGGAGGTAAACAACCCCTTCCGTGTTACAGTTCACAAAGTGTTTTAGAGTGTAGGTTTTGCCTGTATGTGTTGCAAATTGTTTAGTCTTAAGCATAAACTTGCATGCAACACATTTACCACAGGGATGGTTGCCATAAGATCTATGTTTAGACAGCCAATTCTGTTGTTTAGGAACTGACAGATATTGGCTTTTTACCAATTTGTCTTTTAAATTTGGAGCCCTTTTGGCTGTGATGTTTGGAAAATCCCCAACATCATGAGATACAGCTTCATCGCTAAGTAGAGTGTGCCAATTTTGTGCCAGGATTTGTTTTAGTGATGTCCAGTGGCAATTATATTCAGTGACCAATCTAATCTTTGATTCGCCACTCTTGTCTTTGGGCACAAGAAGACTGTCTCTATTCAAATGGGCCGCACCAGTTAGGGCTTGTTTTACTATCCTCTTTGAATATCCTCTATTCAAAAACCGTTTTTTCATTTCAGCCGCATGTTGATAGTATTTCCCTTTTGTGGAACAATTCCGGCGTAGCCTGAGAAATTGGCCCTTGGGAATGCCTCTTTTTAGGTGGCTTGGATGGTGACTTGAAGCGTGGAGTAGGCTATTGGTGGCAGTGCTTTTGCGATAATTTTCTGTCACCAGATAGCCATCTTTGATCTTCACGTTTATATCCAAAAAGGATATTTCTTCCTTACTAAACTGTAAGGTAAGTGAGATGTTACTCTTATTGTTGTTTAAAGAATTAACAAATTCTTTCAAATCATGCTCCGAGCCTTCCCAGATGAGGAAGACATCATCCACATATCGTAACCATATGTGGATGTTGTCTTCAAAGAGGGAGTTCTGGTATACATCTTCCATCTCCCAGATGCCTAGATGGAGGCACGCATAAGTGGGAGCACATGTAGCTCCCATTGCTGTTCCCTGTTGTTGGGAATATATCTTATTGTCGAACATGAATATATTATTGGTGAGTGTAAATTTTAGCAGTTCGATTACAAAATCTGTGTGTTGCATTGCGCTCATACCTCTCATCGATAGAAAGTGCTTGCAGGCCCTTAGTCCTATCTCGTGGGGGATTGATGAATACAATCCCTCCACGTCAAGAGTGACAAGAATGGCGTTGTCTGGAATCACCAATCTGTCAATCTTCCTTAGGAAATCCGAGGTGTCCATGATGAAGGATGGTAAGGTGTTGAGGGATGGTCTGAGAAAGGAGTCCACATAATTGCCCAGATTCTCAGTGAGGCTGCCAATGCCTGCCACGATTGGTCTGCCTGGTGGATGATTGGCATTTTTGTGGATCTTCGGGATGCAGTAAAATACAGGCATCACCGGATGTTCTGGATACAAGTATTTAAATTCAGTGGAGGTTATGATGTCTTTACTCTTTGCTTCTTTTAGAATGTTAAAGAGTTCAAATTGTAATGTAGGGATAGGGTTAAACGTTAAACCCTTGTAGAATGTTTTATCCAAGAGTTGGCGTTTAACCTCCAATACGTACATGTTTTCGTCCCAGAGAACCAGGTTCCCACCCTTATCCGCGGGTTTTATTACAAAGCCCTTGGCATTCATGAGCTGATTTAGTGCCTTTCTTTCAGATTTTGTTAGATTGTCATTGACCAATCCTGTGAAGGGTAGTCCTGAAATTTGTTTTTCAACTTCTCTGACGAAGATGTTCACAGCAGGTACCATAGATAGCTGTGGCATGTATTTGGATTTTGCCTTAAAATTTGAATGAAACCTCTCATACTGGATGGAATTCTCCATCTGTGAGGGAACATATTGACTACCTTCACTATCTGCCAATAGACTCTGAAGGTTTTGTATGCTGGATGAGTCTTCTCTGTTCAGAGAAACATCTTCCACCAGGTGTCTGCTTTTACCTTTCATAATCTGCGACAGTACGACACGACGTGCAAATAGATGTAGATCTTTAATAAACTTAAATTTGTTAAGTGAATTGGTAGGACAAAATGTTAGTCCTTTTTTTAAAACCTCTATATGCATGAGATTCAATTTGAAGGAGGATAAATTGATTATCTGAAGACCCTCTTCAGAATTATTTAATATCCCCTTCGACCCCGGAACCCTCGCGATCTGCCCCGAGGGTAGTTCGCTTGGTTCTGGTCGTAACTCCGTTGCCGTCGTTGTCTGGAGGGATACCTCCTCTCTTCTGAATGTGTACCTGCTATCTTCCCTCCTCCTTTTTCTTCCCCCTCTCCTCCTTCTCCTAAAAAAGACTGTGAGTTCCTACGGGTAGATCTGCGGTGCTCAGATTCTATGTCTGATCCATCAGTACCCGAATCATAAGAACTTCTTACTGGCAGATAATTATATACTTTTTTGTTTTTATAATCATCATTATCTCTCGAGAATTTCCTACCTTTTCTAAGTTTGATGTCATTTTGTAACCTTGATATCTGTTCCTTTATTTCCTCATTTAGTTTAACAAAGTTTGTATTGGTTGAAAAGGTGTTAACCAGTTTTAGTGATTCCTCAGCCTGTGTAATGGTTTTCTCTAACCTTTCTTTGTTACGAATTACCATTTTTTTCATCAAAAAAAAAGGTAGGAAATTCTCGAGAGATAATGATGATTATAAAAACAAAAAAGTATATAATTATCTGCCAGTAAGAAGTTCTTATGATTCGGGTACTGATGGATCAGACATAGAATCTGAGCACCGCAGATCTACCCGTAGGAACTCACAGTCTTTTTTAGGAGAAGGAGGAGAGGGGGAAGAAAAAGGAGGAGGGAAGATAGCAGGTACACATTCAGAAGAGAGGAGGTATCCCTCCAGACAACGACGGCAACGGAGTTACGACCAGAACCAAGCGAACTACCCTCGGGGCAGATCGCGAGGGTTCCGGGGTCGAAGGGGATATTAAATAATTCTGAAGAGGGTCTTCAGATAATCAATTTATCCTCCTTCAAATTGAATCTCATGCATATAGAGGTTTTAAAAAAAGGACTAACATTTTGTCCTACCAATTCACTTAACAAGTTTAAGTTTATTAAAGATCTACATCTATTTGCACGTCGTGTCGTACTGTCGCAGATTATGAAAGGTAAAAGCAGACACCTGGTGGAAGATGTTTCTCTGAACAGAGAAGACTCATCCAGCATACAAAACCTTCAGAGTCTATTGGCAGATAGTGAAGGTAGTCAATATGTTCCCTCACAGATGGAGAATTCCATCCAGTATGAGAGGTTTCATTCAAATTTTAAGGCAAAATCCAAATACATGCCACAGCTATCTATGGTACCTGCTGTGAACATCTTCGTCAGAGAAGTTGAAAAACAAATTTCAGGACTACCCTTCACAGGATTGGTCAATGACAATCTAACAAAATCTGAAAGAAAGGCACTAAATCAGCTCATGAATGCCAAGGGCTTTGTAATAAAACCCGCGGATAAGGGTGGGAACCTGGTTCTCTGGGACGAAAACGTGTACGTATTGGAGGTTAAACGCCAACTCTTGGATAAAACATTCTACAAGGGTTTAACGTTTAACCCTATCCCTACATTACAATTTGAACTCTTTAACATTCTAAAAGAAGCAAAGAGTAAAGACATCATAACCTCCACTGAATTTAAATACTTGTATCCAGAACATCCGGTGATGCCTGTAATTTACTGCATCCCGAAGATCCACAAAAATGCCAATCATCCACCAGGCAGACCAATCGTGGCAGGCATTGGCAGCCTCACTGAGAATCTGGGCAATTATGTGGACTCCTTTCTCAGACCATCCCTCAACACCTTACCATCCTTCATCATGGACACCTCGGATTTCCTAAGGAAGATTGACAGATTGGTGATTCCAGACAACGCCATTCTTGTCACTCTTGACGTGGAGGGATTGTATTCATCAATCCCCCACGAGATAGGACTAAGGGCCTGCAAGCACTTTCTATCGATGAGAGGTATGAGCGCAATGCAACACACAGATTTTGTAATCGAACTGCTAAAATTTACACTCACCAATAATATATTCATGTTCGACAATAAGATATATTCCCAACAACAGGGAACAGCAATGGGAGCTACATGTGCTCCCACTGTCAGGAACCTAGCTCCTTCTAGGACCCAGCGGAATCCTTCAAGCAACAAACTTGCAGCTTGCCTTTAAAAACCACCCCAAATCAATTCTCTTTGCTTAGTAATTTGGAGTACAAGGCTACCCTATTTACCTGAGCCTAACTACTTTGAATAACTTGTTTTCTGAACTTTTTTCCCTCACAGGAACTTTTTGATACTTTGTTCAACTTTAACTGGAATTCATCCAAACAACTGCAGTGTTCATTAACTTATGAGCTGACATGCAATCAATTGAATGAACTGCCTGAACCAAACTGCAAGTATTATTCTATGTGTTCTAATGCTTTGTTACTTGGAGAACTTTCACTGTGTAGTTTGTATTTAAAGGAGAGTTACCACAGAACTTGTCACTGAAAATCTGGCTTTAACCCTTATTGAAACATCCTGACTGCAGATTAATAAACAACACAGCTTCCACAGTGAAACTGGAACTTCCACAGAACAGGCTGTGCATTCATTACAGCTCTGCCACACTACAAGTGCAACACAAGACAAGGTACAAGTAATCTCTGCAAATAAAATAGCAATACTGCATGAGCATATGTATAACTGTTAACAGAACCTGGTTACTAGTTAAATATTTATGTGTTACACTGCATAAGACTCTGAGAGTTAATAGAACCATTACTACACCTGCAACTTAAGAACTAAAGCTAACTTAATATTGAGAACAATTTCTACAAATCCTATTCAAGTTTGCTTAACCCTAACTGCATAATCTGGGGTGTGGCAAAATAAACCACTAAACTATCACTATTAGGTGAGAATATCACTAAGCCATAGTGATATTCCTTTACAATAGTGAAACAAAACAATTATTAATAAATTAAGATCTGTGAATTGTGTTCCATCGTTAACTTTATATTTGTAGCCTGACATATTACTAAGCCCGTGGTCCTTTAACAACAGAAGAAAGATACCGCAGGAAGAGTAATAATCTGTGCATGTATTGCGCCAATCCTACACATTCAGTCCAGGAGTGTCCCATTTTACAGAAAAACAAGAAATGTAAGTTCAAAGTTACAAGTTCTTTATTAAACACCACTAAAACTAAAACTTATTGCATGTTAACTCTCTCCATACAGTGGGACCAAGATCAGCTGACTACTGAAGCCATCATAGACTCGGGAGCTTATGGATGCTTTATTGATTATAATGTTGTAAAGCAAAATAAAATACCCCTTATAAAAAAGCATACTCCATTTTCTTTTCATATGATTGACGGTTCAGAACCTAAAACTGGCCCTATCACACACCATACCACACCGTTAACAGTTACTACAGCAGGACACACAGAACACCTCTCATTTGATGTTGTCTCATCACCACATTTCCCAGTGGTTTTGGGTATTAGTTGGCTCAAATTACATAATCCAGTTATCCACTGGTCACTATCTTCCATAAAATTTGATTCAGTCTATTGTAAAACAACATGTTTCCACAAACATGTTCTACTCCAGACCGAAATAGCTACAGAAAAACCTGAGTTGCAAATTCCTTCACCTTATGCAGATTTCAAGGATGTATTCAGTAAAGTAGAAGCTGAGAACTTGCCTCCTCATCGTGCATACGATTGTCCAATACAACTTCAACCTGGTTCTTCCATCCCTTATGGACACTTGTACCCTCTCTGCAAGCCAGAATTGGATCATTTAAAGGAGTATCTCGAAGAAAATTTACGGAAAGGATTTATCAGAGCATCAACATCACCAGCAGGTGCCGGAATTTTTTTTGTGCGGAATAAGGATTCATCATTACGTCCCATAATCGATTACAGAGAACTCAACAAACGCACAATAAAAAATCGTTACCCACTCCCATTAATCCCAGAACTAATCGAAAGGTTATCTGAGGCAACTATATACACGAAACTCGATTTAAGGGGAGCCTATAACTTAGTGAGGATAAAAGAAGGACACGAATGGTTGACCGCATTCAGGACAAGGTATGGCCTTTATGAGTACCTTGTCATGCCGTTTGGACTGTGCAACGCACCCGCCACTTTTCAACACTTCATAAACGATGTGTTCAGAGATCTCTTAGACATCTGTCTTGTGATATACCTAGACGATATTTTGATTTATTCTAAAAATGAAACAGAACACAAAACACACGTGCGATGGGTACTGTCTAGGCTCCGAGAGCATAAACTGTATGCTAAGTTGGAGAAATGCATATTCCATACCAAGCATGTGTCATTCCTTGGATATGATATCTCACCAACAGGTATCACTATGCAAAAACAAAAAGTAGACGCTGTCAAAAATTGGTTAATACCCAAGTCCAGAAAGGAACTCCAAAAATTCCTAGGTTTTGCAAACTACTATAGGAAATTCATTAGAAACTTTTCCAAGATAGCAAAACCACTGACGAAATTAACCAGCATTAACTCATCTTATAACTGGGATCCAGACGCTAATTCAGCTTTTGAATATTTAAAGGATAGTTTTACATCAGCACCCATTCTAAGATTTCCGAACCCCGAACACCACTATGTGTTGGAAGTTGATTCCTCTGATTTTGCCTTAGGCTCAGTTCTCTCTCAACAGGAAACACCAAACGATCCCATCCATCCAGTTTCTTACTTCTCACAGATGATGTCAACAGCTGAAAGAAATTATTCCATAGGAGATAAAGAACTCCTCGCAATAAAAAGATCACTGGAACACTGGAGGCATCTTCTCGAAGGTACCAAGTTTCCTATTACCATTTTCACTGATCACAGGAACCTACTTTATTTAGAAAACAACAAAACTCTTTCAGCAAGACAGGTCCGTTGGAGTTTATTCTTCTCGCGCTTCAACTTCAATATTGTATATAGACCTGCCTCCAGGAATGGTAAAGCAGATGCTCTGTCTCGCCTACCTGAGAAACCTAAAACAACAACCCAAAATACCACTATCTTACCTACCGAAAGTTTTGTAGGTCTAACCACCGATGTGATAACCGAAATCAAACGTCATTGTCTCAAGGAGCCGGAGCTACCTCACTCTTCTGTACATAAGATTGATGACCTGTACTACCATGAAGGGAAATTATACATTCCCAAAGCATTGCGAATAAATTTGCTCAAGTTATACCATGACTCTCCATTAGCCGGACACCCAGGAATTTACCGAACCTTGGAACAGCTTTCACGGGATTGTTGGTGGCCAAAAATGAAAGAATCCATCCGAGACTATATCTTAACTTGTGCCATTTGTGCCACTTCGAAATCCGAGAGAAGAGCTCCGTATGGATTATTAACTCCATTACCAGTACCGAAGAGACCCTGGTACCATCTATCGATGGATTTCATAGTGGATTTACCTGAATCAAATAAACAGACAACAATCCTAGTGGTCATAGATATATTTACTAAGATGGCCCATTTTGTGCCGTATCACAAAGTACCCACATCCTCTGAGACAGCACATTTATTCATAGATAACATACTCAAGCTACATGGGTTACCAAAGATAATAACCACTGATAGAGGAACACAATTCACCTCACATTTCTGGACAAAACTTTGTGACTTAACACAGATCGATCATCGTTTCTCGACATCATTTCACCCTCAGACCAATGGTCAATCAGAGAGACTGAATCAATGGCTGGAACAATATCTTCGGTGCTATTGTTCCTACCATCAAGAACATTGGATGAACTTCCTCTCCATGGCTGAATTTGCCTATAACAATGCTGTAAACTCATCTACAAAATCTACACCATTTTATGCAAATTATGCCTACCATCCAACAATATCTTTCATTGCAACAGACACCTTAAATTCACCCTTAATCGATGATCTACATGATTCCTTACAAGACAATTTCCGCTTTATTGAGGAGAACATAAAAAATGCTCAGCTCACTCAAAAGCATTATTACGACCTCAAGAGAAGACCACCACCTATATACGCCATAGGTGATCTCGTTTGGCTATCCACCAAAAACATGAAATTACAGATACCGAGTAAGAAACTCTCGGGTCTGTTCATAGGACCATTCCCTATAGTTAGAATTGTCAATGAAAACGCAATGACTCTTAAATTACCTGATAGTATTAAGGTCCACCCCACATTTCATGTGTCACTCTTGAAACCATACAGAGCCACTCGTCACTCTCAACTCATTCTTCCACCACCTCCTCAGGCACTGGATCCAGACGAATATGAAGTGCATTCCCTGCTGGATTCCAGGTTCCATAGAGGTGAATTACAATATCTGGTACGCTGGAAAAATTATTCAGCTGATGACGACACATGGGAACCTGCAACCAATCTTAGAGCTCAACGGCTGGTCACTCTCTTCCATCGCAGAAATCCAAATCGTCCCAGACCGGCAACTGTGGGACCGTTGCCCTGAGTGGGGGGTCATGTCAGGAACCTAGCTCCTTCTAGGACCCAGCGGAATCCTTCAAGCAACAAACTTGCAGCTTGCCTTTAAAAACCACCCCAAATCAATTCTCTTTGCTTAGTAATTTGGAGTACAAGGCTACCCTATTTACCTGAGCCTAACTACTTTGAATAACTTGTTTTCTGAACTTTTTTCCCTCACAGGAACTTTTTGATACTTTGTTCAACTTTAACTGGAATTCATCCAAACAACTGCAGTGTTCATTAACTTATGAGCTGACATGCAATCAATTGAATGAACTGCCTGAACCAAACTGCAAGTATTATTCTATGTGTTCTAATGCTTTGTTACTTGGAGAACTTTCACTGTGTAGTTTGTATTTAAAGGAGAGTTACCACAGAACTTGTCACTGAAAATCTGGCTTTAACCCTTATTGAAACATCCTGACTGCAGATTAATAAACAACACAGCTTCCACAGTGAAACTGGAACTTCCACAGAACAGGCTGTGCATTCATTACAGCTCTGCCACACTACAAGTGCAACACAAGACAAGGTACAAGTAATCTCTGCAAATAAAATAGCAATACTGCATGAGCATATGTATAACTGTTAACAGAACCTGGTTACTAGTTAAATATTTATGTGTTACACTGCATAAGACTCTGAGAGTTAATAGAACCATTACTACACCTGCAACTTAAGAACTAAAGCTAACTTAATATTGAGAACAATTTCTACAAATCCTATTCAAGTTTGCTTAACCCTAACTGCATAATCTGGGGTGTGGCAAAATAAACCACTAAACTATCACTATTAGGTGAGAATATCACTAAGCCATAGTGATATTCCTTTACAATAGTGAAACAAAACAATTATTAATAAATTAAGATCTGTGAATTGTGTTCCATCGTTAACTTTATATTTGTAGCCTGACACCCACTTATGCGTGCCTCCATCTAGGCATCTGGGAGATGGAAGATGTATACCAGAACTCCCTCTTTGAAGACAACATCCACATATGGTTACGATATGTGGATGATGTCTTCCTCATCTGGGAAGGCTCGGAGCATGATTTGAAAGAATTTGTTAATTCTTTAAACAACAATAAGAGTAACATCTCACTTACCTTACAGTTTAGTAAGGAAGAAATATCCTTTTTGGATATAAACGTGAAGATCAAAGATGGCTATCTGGTGACAGAAAATTATCGCAAAAGCACTGCCACCAATAGCCTACTCCACGCTTCAAGTCACCATCCAAGCCACCTAAAAAGAGGCATTCCCAAGGGCCAATTTCTCAGGCTACGCCGGAATTGTTCCACAAAAGGAAAATACTATCAACATGCGGCTGAAATGGAAAAACGGTTTTTGAATAGAGGATATTCAAAGAGGATAGTAAAACAAGCCCTAACTGGTGCGGCCCATTTGAATAGAGACAGTCTTCTTGTGCCCAAAGACAAGAGTGGCGAATCAAAGATTAGATTGGTCACTGAATATAATTGCCACTGGACATCACTAAAACAAATCCTGGCACAAAATTGGCACACTCTACTTAGCGATGAAGCTGTATCTCGTGATGTTGGGGATTTTCCAAACATCACAGCCAAAAGGGCTCCAAATTTAAAAGACAAATTGGTAAAAAGCCAATATCTGTCAGTTCCTAAACAACAGAATTGGCTGTCTAAACATAGATCTTATGGCAACCATCCCTGTGGTAAATGTGTTGCATGCAAGTTTATGCTTAAGACTAAACAATTTGCAACACATACAGGCAAAACCTACACTCTAAAACACTTTGTGAACTGTAACACGGAAGGGGTTGTTTACCTCCTTTCGTGTAGCTGCCCGCGGTACTACGTGGGAAAAACGAGAAGGGCCATAAAAGACCGGATAACAGAGCACCGGGATGATGTCAAATACAAAAACCAGAAAAGTAATGTTGCCAAACATTATGAACTCATGCATGATAGCAATCCTGACTCTCTCTCTTTTATTGGAATAGATAGGGGAATTACCAATAATAGAGGAGGGGATAATGATAGAATTCTCCTCCAAAAGGAATGCAGGTGGATCTCTATTCTGGGTACACAGCTTCCTGCAGGCCTTAATGATAAATTGGATATGGCCTGTTTTTTGTAAATAAATTCATTCTCTAGGGTCTTGTACGCTATTAAGTTTAACTAAGTAAACCTTTAACAAATTGAAGGTTGCAACATTAATATAGTTAACTTTTATTCTTTTGTAAATATGCAACATAAAGTAGAGTGAGCACTTTTGCTACTCTAAATTTTAAAAATAGACAGTTTGTGTTTTTTCTTAAGTTTTGACATTTTGTATTTACCTGTAATATTTTCACCCGTCAGTAGAGGCGCTAACCATACTGTGTATAAATACGGTGACAAGTGCACCATGGATATTACGCCCTGACGAAGCCCGTAAAGCAACTTGGAAGCACGGGTGAAACGCGCGTCGGCATAGGTCCAGCCGACCGGATCACGTGATGTGCGTGTGAGGATTTCAAAGTAAAGAACTTACAACAAGCCCAGCGGTTACTCAACAGCCACATTCAAAAGCAAAGTCCGGATAAACTTCTGGCATTTACTGTCATGGACTAACAGCAACCTGGCACGACCGACAAACCACTGAATCTAACAGGTCGTATGGTTCCTTACTGTTATTAGATTCCTTGCCGCTAACTGTACTAACCAGCTCTGGCTTATGTGCGTGAACTTTCGCACCTGGCAAACGCCACTCTGTCGAGAGGGGGCACGGCTCTCCTTAAGAACTTACAAGGATCATAGCTCATCTAATAACAAATGGATGGATGCATGCTGAGTACTAACATATTCTTTTGCTTCTCTGCATAGCATATACTAACGCTGTTTGCTTTAATGTGTCAATTGGTCATTTCAGACATTAACCTATGCCTTGTTTTTGAGTTTACTTATGTCATTTCCATATGAAGATTGAAATGTATGGCTCATTAACCCATGTACATATCCTGAGGGCGTGTCTCCATTTGATCACTTAGATCCCATTACACAACCTGCCCGACCTGTCATACCTCCTGAGAGAGGTGTCGGATGCAGCAGGGAGTAGTTGATCTTTGGTACACACTTTCCCTCTGTATATATTTTCTATATTGTACATATTGCAAGGTATGCCTGATTATCATATTCCGCTTGTCATAAGGCTGTCATTACTTTCTTAGATCCCACATTCCGTTTTACCTGCCCAGCAATTACCTCTTCACAGGGGTGCTGTGTGCAGCCGGGTGTAGGAAGTGTGACAGGCTTTACTTTAGCCAGCTCTGCATCTTGCTGCATTTACAATTTTTGGGCAATTTGTTTAGCACATCCCCTGACCGGTCAGGTTTTGTCTATTGGACTCGATAGGTCCTATAGTATTGTTTCTTTGTAATATATTTTTGTTGCAATCAGATTCTGTATTTTCACACACGGTGGATTCTGCCTATCCTTGCAGTGCCAAGGCGGAGGGAGGACACCCGTATGCCATCTCCTTTACCATTTATGTATATTATATTGTGCTAGTAAAAAATATTGATTACTTTAAAAGAGTGCTGTTTCCCTGTCTTTTTTTCAACCTGGCTACTTTCCAGGATGAGTTCTCTTGTTATGTCTCACTATACATATATATATATATATATATACAATAAAACAACCTTGGGGACAAATAGGAGATGTTTTGAAACATGTAAATAATAAACATAATTCTATTTCACTCATTGTCCCACAGCTACATTTGAAGTGTGTGTATGTGAGCACCTATAATCTGACACACATTTTACGCTGATCACTGCAGATAAAGCAGGCACAATGCACACTTGTTTTGGAAGGTTTGTGGTAGCTCACCCATGCCCCACTTATTAAATAAGTGTTCTCGACAGAATATTTTGCCAGCTGAGTGGCGGCAGTGTAATATTATATCATTTTCAAGTATCCAAAGCACAAAGATCGGGTCCAACAGACCTTGATAAATTGAGGCCAATGAGTGCAATAAGCTAAGAAGTCATGACTGTTTTGTAAGTAGGTCAAATTCATTCTTTACTATCAACAACTGACCAGGACTTGGTTGACCCAGCATTCTCTCCTTTCTGTATATGGCAATTGTTAATGCCTTGCAGATTAATTATCTTTAGATTTTTACATTAAAAAAACAATTATCAGGGAGCTTGTGAGCCATGCATTGTATTGGTGGCTTTTACAATAAAGGTCTTATCTTTGCATTGTGATCATTCGGGTAACAAAAAAAGCGTATCAGAGGCCAGAAAATAGCTGAAAAACGATTTAAAATAGACTCCTGGAACACTTTTTGTAAAAATTCTTTAACCCTGAATCATGAACGTTTAATTATGTATTTAATGTCCCTAAACCAAAATAAACAGATCGTAACCAAGCAATGCAAATCTACATGTTCTACGTCACTTTTTTTGTTTTTTTGTTTTGTTTCGGTTTTATAGTCCTGAATTATTTATGGGTTCAGGCAACCAAAGATTAAAAAGATAGAAAGGTCAAAAATTAAATGTGAACGACTGCATTTCAATTTGCAAAAATGCTTCTAGTGAAAGTCATTACTGTTTTTCTGCGGCATATGCACATATCCTGTGAGGGCCCTTCACAAGTATTCAAACACCAGAGAGTGAGCAGTGGCTTGGTATAACACAAATTACGCCTTCAGAAGCAATACACAACAGCGCCAGCTGTCTGAGATGGTGTGATGTCTGAATACTGGTGCACAGGCCCACACAGGATATGTAAGTATGCCGCAGAAAAGCAGTAATAACTTTGACTGGACAGACTTTTGTTGATGAAAGCATATTGCAAAAATGATTTTATTTCATACTGAAATGCACCTATATACATTTATTTTTTTACCATTTTATCCCTTTAAAGGGACAGTCTACTTTAAAATATTTCTTGTTTAAAAATATGGATAATCCCATTATTACCCATTCCCCAGTTTTGCATAACCAACACTGTGATATTAATATACTTTTTACCTATGTGATTACCTTGTATCTAAGCCACTGCTTCCTTATCTCAGTGCTTTTGACAGACTTGCAAGCCAATCGGTGCTGACTCATAAATAACTCCACGGGAGTGAGCACAATGTTTATCTATATGACACACATAAACTAGCACTGTCTAACTGTGTAAAACTGTCAAAATGCACTGAGATAAGAGACGGTTTTCAACGGTTTAAAAATCAGTTTGAGCTACCTAGGTTTAGCTTTCAAAAAACAATACCAAGAGAACAAAGCAAATTTGATTAAAAAAAAGTAAATTGGAAAGTTGGCTATTTAAATCAGCCAAAAGAATTTCAGTAGCTCTCATCCTATTGGCTGATTTGAACAGCCAATAGGATTTCAGTAGCTCTCATCCTATTGGCCGATTTGAATTTCCAAAAAAAAATCAGCCAATAGGAATGCAAGGGACGCCATTTTAAAAAGGCTCCCTTGCATTGAAGATTTTGTATACGGCAGCGACCGTATGAAGAGGATACTCCGCGCCGGATGTCTTCAGGATGGATCCGCTCCACGTCGCCGGGATGAAGATAGAAGATGCCGCCTGGATGAAGATAGAAGACGCCGCCTGGATGGATGAAGATCTTGTCGCCTGGATGAAGATGGATGTCCGGACTTCAAAAACTTTAAGTGGATCGTCGGGGGTTAGTGTTAGGTTTTTTTTAACTTTTTTGGGTGGGATTTTTTTTTAGATTAGGATTTTTGGCATTCTTAAAAGAGCTAAATGCCCTTTTAAGGACAATGAAAAAGAGCTGAATGCCCTTTTAAGGGCAATGCCCATACAAATGCCCTTTTCAGGGCAATGGGTAGCTTAGTTTTTTTTTTAGAGTTAGGTTTTTTATTTTGGGGGGTTGGTTGGGTGGTGGGTTTTACTGTTGGGGGGTCTTTGTATTTTTTTTACAGGGAAAATAGCTGATTTCTTTAGGGCAATCCCCTACAAAAGGCCCTTTGAAGGGCTATTGGTAGTTTTTTGCAGGCTAGGTTTTATTTTTATTTTGGGGGGGCTTTTTTATTTTGATAAGGTTATTAGATTAGGTGTAATTGTTTTTATTTTTGTAATTTAGTGTTTGTTATTTTTCGTAATTTAGTGTTTGTTATTTTTTGTACTTTAGTATTTTTTTATTTTTTGTAATTTAGTATTTTTTATTTTTTGTTATTGTAGATTTAATTTTTTAGTAGGGTTAGGTTTTTTAATGTGAAATTTAATTATTTTAATTTGTAGTTATTTTAATTTTAGTATAATAGTAATGTTAGTTTAATTTATAGTTTAAATTTAGTTTTTAATTTCCCAGGTAAGTTTTTATTTATTTTAAGATAGGGATCTTGTAATTTTAATTTAAAGTTAGGGGGTTGTTAGGTTTATGGGTTAATAGTTTAATTTAGTTTTTGGCGATGTGGGGGGGCTGGTGGTTTAGGGGTTAATAGGTTTATTTAGTGGTAGTGATATCATATGGGAGGCTAGAGGTTTAGGGGTTAATAACTTTATTTAGTGGCGGCGATGTCAGGGAACGGCAGAATAGGGGTTAATATCTTTATTATAGTGTGGGCGATGTTGGGATGCGGGGGAATAGGGGTTAATAACTCTTGTATAGTGGCAACGATGTCGAGGAGCGGTGGAATAGGGGTTAATAATTGCTTTTCTTTTTTTTATATAGTTTTTGTTTTACAGATAATATTTTTCTACAATAGAAATATGTTTGAACGAAAGCAAATTTTTCAAGCAGTACAGCACATAAGAATAATGGGTGAAACACTATAACATTTCCAAGTGTAGAGAAATGTATAGAAATATGAATATTACCTGAGAATAATAATTAGCGCCAAACTGAATAATGTATTTGTACATACGCAAATAAACATAGTATATTAATGTATAGAAAATTGCTCAGTAACATGCATGTTATTTAAGAACATTGGTTAACTTCAATCTGGATAGAATATAATAAACTGTGAATCCTGTCACAGAAGAACTAAAAATATATCTGAAGAATATGGGATACCTCCTATAATTTAAAAAAAATTATCAGAGTAAAATATTGAGGGTATCACATAATAAGGATGGTTGTAAGATTAGTAGTTTCTAAATTGACAATCTTATAAGGTAAATTGGATTATTAGCGGTGGTTGCGAAAGAGAAACCGCAAAAAAAGTGCCTGGGTAGTATAACAAATACCAGACCACTATATAAAGGGGAAAGGGGGGGAGACGAGCCCTGTATATGACAACAAGAGCAAACATGTCCTAGAGACTCATATGTATTATGGTTGTTAACAACTGTATTCCAGCATCTATATAATAAGAAAAAAAACCATCATGTTCCAGCAGTAGCATCATAATATAAGGTTACCACTGTTTTGGATTACAAAAGACCAGCATTGTATAAGCTTCTAAAAGACTATAAAGGGACAAGGGACCGATGCTGACCCTAAACTAAAATATGGTGACATCTATTTTGTTATCTAGGGAAACATTAATCTCCTTGTTATAAATATTGACCTTGTCCTCTGGGCACGGCCCTATACCCGAAGACAGGTCCACTGTATCAGTAGAATTGAAGGCCATGAAAATGTCCCTGTAAAGAAGACAGGTCCACTGTATCAGTAGAATTGAAGGCCATGAAAATGTCACTGTGAATAGTTGAGTGAAGTCTTCAGCAATGGAAGTTAACCAAACCTCTCAGCATTGTGGTGAACTAAGTATTATAACTACATTTCTCCAACATAGGTGTGTCCGGTCCACGGCGTCATCCTTACTTGTGGGATATTCTCCTCCCCAACAGGAAATGGCAAAGAGCCCAGCAAAGCTGGTCACATGATCCCTCCTAGGCTCCGCCTACCCCAGTCATTCTCTTTGCCGTTGTACAGGCAACATCTCCACGGAGATGGCTTAGAGTTTTTTAGTGTTTAACTGTAGTTTTTCATTATTCAATCAAGAGTTTGTTATTTTCAAATAGTGCTGGTACGTACTATTTACTCAGAAACAGAAAAGAGATGAAGAATTCTGTTTGTATGAGGAAAATGATTTTAGCAACCGTAACTAAAATCCATGGCTGTTCCACACAGGACTGTTGAGAGCAATTAACTTCAGTTGGGGGAACAGTTTGCAGTCCCTTGCTGCTTGAGGTATGACACATTCTAACAAGACGATGTAATGCTGGAAGCTGTCATTTTCCCTATGGGATCCGGTAAGCCATGTTTATTACGATTGTAAATAAGGGCTTCACAAGGGCTTATTTAAACTGTAGACTTTTTTTGGGCTAAATCGATTGATATT
This sequence comes from Bombina bombina, assembly GCF_027579735.1. NCBI lineage: Eukaryota > Metazoa > Chordata > Amphibia > Anura > Bombinatoridae > Bombina > Bombina bombina. Next base: position 40,316,519 of record NC_069507.1, on the reverse strand, counting down.
AACACTTATTTAGCCTTGAGGAATCATTTATTCTGGGTATTTTGATTTAATAATATCGGCAGGCACTGTTTTAGACACCTTATTCTTTAGGGGCTTTCCCAAAGCATAGGCAGAGTCTCATTTTCGCGCCGGTGTTGCGCACTTGTTTTTGAGAGGCATGGCATGCAGTCGCATGTGAGAGGAGCTCTGATACTTATAAAAGACTTCTGAAGGCGTCATTTGGTATCGTATTCCCCTTTGGGTTTGGTTGGGTCTCAGCAAAGCAGATACCAGGGACTGTAAAGGGGTTTAAAGCTTAAAACGGCTCCGGTTCCGTTATTTTAAGGGTTAAAGCTTCCAAAATTGGTGTGCAATATTTTCAAGGCTTTAAGACGCTGTGGTGAAAATTTGGTGAATTTTGAACAATTCCTTCATGTTTTTTCGCAATTGCAGTAATAAAGTGTGCTCAGTTTAAAATTTAAAGTGACAGTAACGGTTTTATTTTAAAACGTTTTTTGTACTTTCTGATCAAGTTTATGCCTGTTTAACATGTCTGAACTACCAGATAGACTGTGTTCTGAATGTGGGGAAGCCAGAATTCCTATTCATTTAAATAAATGTGATTTATGTGATAATGACAATGATGCCCAAGATGATTCCTCAAGTGAGGGGAGTAAGCATGGTACTGCATCATTCCCTCCTTCGTCTACACGAGTCTTGCCCACTCAGGAGGCCCCTAGTACATCTAGCGCGCCAATACTCCTTACTATGCAACAATTAACGGCTGTAATGGATAATTCTGTCAAAAACATTTTAGCCAAAATGAACCCTTGTCAGCGTAAGCGTGGCTGCTCTGTTTTAGTTACTGAAGAGCATGACGACGCTGATATTAATATCTCTGAAGGGCCCCTAACCCAATCTGAGGGGGCCAGGGAGGTTTTGTCTGAGGGAGAAATTACTGATTTAGGGAACATTTCTCAGCAGGCTGAATCTGATGTGATTACATTTAAATTTAAATTGGAACATCTCCGCATTTTGCTTAAGGAGGTATTATCCACTCTGGATGATTGTGAAAATTTAGTCATCCCAGAGAAACTATGTAAAATGGACAAGTTCCTAGAGGTGCCGGGGCTCCCAGAAGCTTTTCCTATACCCAAGCGGGTGGCGGACATTGTTAATAAAGAATGGGAAAGGCCCGGTATTCCTTTCGTCCCTCCCCCCATATTTAAAAAATTGTTTCCTATGGTCGACCCCAGAAAGGACTTATGGCAGTCAGTCCCCAAGGTCGAGGGAGCGGTTTCTACTTTAAACAAACGCACCACTATTCCCATAGAGGATAGTTGTGCTTTCAAAGATCCTATGGATAAAAAATTAGAAGGTTTGCTTAAAAAGATGTTTGTTCAGCAGGGTTACCTTCTACAACCCATTTCATGCATTGTCCCTGTCACTACAGCCGCATATTTCTGGTTTGATGAACTGCTTAAGGTGCTCGATAGTGACTCTCCTCCTTATGAGGAGATTATGGACAGAATCAATGCTCTCAAATTGGCTAATTCTTTCACTCTAGACGCCTCTTTGCAATTGGCTAAGTTAGCGGCTAAGAACTCTGGGTTTGCTATTGTGGCGCGCAGAGCGCTTTGGTTGAAATCTTGGTCGGCTGATGCGTCTTCCAAGAACAAGCTACTAAACATTCCTTTCAAGGGGAAAACGCTGTTTGGTCCTGACTTGAAAGAGATTATCTCTGATATCACTGGGGGTAAGGGCCACGCCCTTCCTCAGGATCGGCCTTTCAAGGCAAAAAATAGACCTAATTTTCGTCCCTTTCGTAAAAACGGACCAGCCCAAGGTGCTACGTCCTCTAAGCAAGAGGGTAATACTTCTCAGGCCAAGCCAGCTTGGAGACCAATGCAAGGCTGGAACAAGGGAAAGCAGGCCAAGAAACCTGCCACTGCTACCAAGACAGCATGAAATATTGGCCCCCGATCCGGGACCGGATCTGGTGGGGGGCAGACTCTCTCTCTTCGCTCAGGCTTGGGCAAGAGATGTTCTGGATCCTTGGGCGCTAGAAATAGTCTCCCAGGGTTATCTTCTGGAATTCAAGGGACTTCCCCCAAGGGGGAGGTTCCACAGGTCGCAGTTGTCTTCAGACCACATAAAAAGACAGGCGTTCTTACATTGTGTAGAAGACCTGTTAAAAATGGGAGTGATTCATCCTGTTCCATTAAGAGAACAAGGGATGGGGTTCTACTCCAATCTGTTCATAGTTCCCAAAAAAGAGGGAACGTTCAGACCAATCCTAGATCTCAAGATCTTAAACAAATTTCTCAAGGTCCCATCGTTCAAGATGGAAACCATTCGAACTATCCTTCCTTCCATCCAGGAAGGTCAATTCATGACCACGGTGGATTTAAAGGATGCGTATCTACATATTCCTATCCACAAGGAACATCATCGGTTCCTAAGGTTTGCATTCCTGGACAAACATTACCAGTTCGTGGCGCTTCCTTTCGGATTAGCCACTGCTCCAAGGATTTTCACAAAGGTACTAGGGTCCCTTCTAGCGGTGCTAAGACCAAGGGGCATTGCAGTAGTACCTTACCTGGACGACATTCTGATTCAAGCGTCGTCCCTTCCTCAAGTAAAGGCTCACACGGACATTGTCCTGGCCTTTCTCAGATCTCACGGCTGGAAAGTGAACGTGGAAAAGAGTTCTCTATCCCCGTCAACAAGGGTTCCCTTCTTGGGAACAATTATAGACTCCTTAGAAATGAGGATCTTTCTAACAGAGGCCAGAAAAACAAAGCTTCTGGACTCTTGTCGGATACTTCATTCCGTTCCTCTTCCTTCCATAGCTCAGTGCATGGAAGTGATCGGGTTGATGGTGGCGGCGATGGACATAGTTCCTTTTGCGCGCATTCATCTAAGACCATTACAACTGTGCATGCTCAGTCAGTGGAATGGGGACTATACAGACTTGTCTCCGAAGATACAAGTAAATCAGAGGACCAGAGACTCACTCCGTTGGTGGCTGTCCCTGGACAATCTGTCTCAAGGGATGATGTTCCACAGACCAGAGTGGGTCATTGTCACGACCGACGCCAGTCTGATAGGCTGGGGCGCGGTCTGGGGATCCCTGAAAGCTCAGGGTCTTTGGTCTCGGGAAGAATCTCTTCTACCGATAAATATTCTGGAACTGAGAGCGATATTCAATGCTCTCCAGGCCTGGCCCCAGCTTGCGAGGACCAGGTTCATACGGTTTCAATCAGACAACATGACGACTGTTGCGTACATCAACCATCAGGGGGGAACAAGGAGTTCCCTAGCGATGGAAGAAGTAACCAAAATTATTCTTTGGGCGGAGTCTCACTCCTGCCACCTGTCTGCTATCCACATCCCAGGAGTGGAAAATTGGGAAGCGGATTTTCTGAGTCGGCAGACATTGCATCCGGGGGAGTGGGAACTCCATCCGGAAATCTTTGCCCAAGTCACTCACCTGTGGGGCATTCCAGACATGGATCTGATGGCCTCTCGTCAGAACTTCAAAGTTCCTTGCTACGGGGCCAGATCCAGGGATCCCAAGGCGGCTCTAGTGGATGCACTAGTAGCACCTTGGACCTTCAAACTAGCTTATGTGTTCCCGCCATTTCCTCTCATCCCCAGGCTGATAGCCAGGATCAAGCAGGAGAGGGCGTCGGTGATCTTGATAGCTCCTGCGTGGCCACGCAGGACTTGGTATGCAGATCTGGTGAATATGTCATCGGCTCCACCTTGGAAGCTACCTTTGAGACGAGACCTTCTTGTTCAGGGTCCGTTCGAACATCCGAATCTGGTTTCACTCCAGCTGACTGCTTGGAGATTGAACGCTTGATTTTATCGAAGCGAGGATTCTCAGATTCTGTTATCGATACTCTTGTTCAGGCCAGAAAGCCTGTGACTAGAAAGATTTACCACAAAATTTGGAAAAAATATATCTGTTGGTGTGAATCTAAAGGATTCCCTTGGGACAAGGTTAAGATTCCTAGGATTCTATCCTTCCTTCAAGAAGGATTGGAAAAAGGATTATCTGCAAGTTCCCTGAAGGGACAGATTTCTGCCTTGTCGGTATTACTTCACAAAAAGCTGGCAGCTGTGCCAGATGTTCAAGCCTTTGTTCAGGCTCTGGTTAGAATCAAGCCTGTTTACAAACCTTTGACTCCTCCTTGGAGTCTCAATTTAGTTCTTTCAGTTCTTCAGGGGGTTCCGTTTGAACCCTTACATTCCGTTGATATTAAGTTATTATCTTGGAAAGTTTTGTTTTTAGTTGCGATTTCTTCTGCTAGAAGAGTCTCAGAATTATCTGCTCTGCAGTGTTCTCCTCCTTATCTGGTGTTCCATGCAGATAAGGTGGTTTTACGTACTAAACCTGGTTTTCTTCCAAAAGTTGTTTCTAACAAAAACATTAACCAGGAGATTATCGTACCTTCTCTGTGTCCAAAACCAGTTTCAAAGAAGGAACGTTTGTTGCACAATTTGGATGTTGTTCGCGCTCTAAAATTCTATTTAGATGCTACAAAGGATTTTAGACAAACATCTTCCTTGTTTGTTGTTTATTCAGGTAAAAGGAGAGGTCAAAAAGCAACTTCTACCTCTCTCTCTTTTTGGATTAAAAGCATCATCAGATTGGCTTACGAGACTGCCGGACGACAGCCTCCCGAAAGAATCACAGCTCATTCCACTAGGGCTGTGGCTTCCACATGGGCCTTCAAGAACGAGGCTTCTGTTGATCAGATATGTAGGGCAGCGACTTGGTCTTCACTGCACACTTTTACCAAATTTTACAAGTTTGATACTTTTGCTTCTTCTGAGGCTATTTTTGGGAGAAAGGTTTTGCAAGCCGTGGTGCCTTCCATTTAGGTGACCTGATTTGCTCCCTCCCTTCATCCGTGTCCTAAAGCTTTGGTATTGGTTCCCACAAGTAAGGATGACGCCGTGGACCGGACACACCTATGTTGGAGAAAACAGAATTTATGTTTACCTGATAAATTTCTTTCTCCAACGGTGTGTCCGGTCCACGGCCCGCCCTGGTTTTTTTAATCAGGTCTGATATTTTATTTTCTTTAACTACAGTCACCACGGTACCATATGGTTTCTCCTATGCAAATATTCCTCCTTAAAGTCGGTCGAATGACTGGGGTAGGCGGAGCCTAGGAGGGATCATGTGACCAGCTTTGCTGGGCTCTTTGCCATTTCCTGTTGGGGAGGAGAATATCCCACAAGTAAGGATGACGCCGTGGACCGGACACACCGTTGGAGAAAGAAATTTATCAGGTAAACATAAATTCTGTTTTAAGAACAAGTTGAAACCGAGGAACTATGGACATCATAGATATTTAGGAATCCCAGGATGTTCTTAACCCTGACTAACCCCTATATAGACCAGGTGCTATAGCTGAGCTAGCAATAAAGAATACTTAGGATGGGCCAAAACAATCAGCTCTGAACTGCAGAAGTAGTCGCCTAGGTTTACGCTCTATCTGGGGATATTGACCATATGACATATTTAAAATTGCATATGGCTTGTCTTAACTGAGTTGGACATTATGGATATTTATATAAAATATATGAAGCTAGTGATATATAAAAATAATATATATATAGTAAGTAAGTAATGTTAGACTTGTTTCTGGTTCCATACTCCACTATTTAAATTCTAAACAGGATCATATGTAAACGGACAACCCTCATATGAACCTATGCCAGCAATGTATAGCTCAAATAACATACTAGCCCCACCACCATAGAGGAATAAACTTTGAAAAATGGCATATTGAACATCCAATACACTGTGTATTTAGTGTGCATAGGTATCCTGAGCATACATAACAAACTAAAATAGTCAAACACAAATAATATAAGCACTGCCCATGGTTTACTAAGTCTGCTTCTCTGGACAAAGAGTATAACATAAAGCTAATATAGAGGACCTGTGTGATGCAATCTTATTGGATGAGCCTGTTAAAGTACTACAGCCTACTTATGATATATATTGTGAGAATAAACTAGGAAAGTATGGGATTAGTAGTTTATAAAAGAGAGATTTAACCTATAGTAATAATTTTTAACACTGGTGTCCAGCTTTAGTCCCTACAGTAACCAATATACTGTTGGAAGAAGAGATATTCAGCCTTTAGCGAAGACAATTATCTGGGGCTATCATGTGAAGGGAGTACCTTAAAATCACCCTATTCCCTGATATCTAATGAAATAGTTGCTCTGCTTTATTGATGAGGGACACTATGACTGTGTTTTATAATGTATGAGCTGCTGGGGATTCCTGTCTTGGAATATACAAAGTCTTAGTTATACCAAAGACCAAGTGTAGGTGCTTGGGGTTCTCAATTATGTTACGAGGTTCACAGTTCTGCATCCTGTCAGCATGGACCACAATTACATAAGACCCACTAAACAGTCTTCGAGTAGGGATCAAATACACTAGATTAGGTGTCATAAACTATACCCAAGATGTGTATACATACTCAGGCACTTGTATTACATTTATGTGCCCACAACTCAGTAAGGTATCATCCACTAGCAAAACATTGAAGTATGAAGTTAAAATTAGAGCTAACGTTAAAGCACCCAAGTAATCTGGATAACTGCCACAGCAGAGTTTGTATCAGAATATAAAGTTTCTTAGAGGCTTCAGGATCATGTCTTCCAACAGCCTAGCAAATATATAAAACACACAGAGAACAATACCAAACTGGTCAAACTATAAAACTGTAACGCACATATTAAGGTATCAGCATACTGTGGTAAAAGGAACTGTAGCATTTACCTTAGTTAGCGAACACTGTATAGTCAGGGGAATAAATATATATATATAAAAAAGAAAAGACATCAAATAAACCTAGAAACCCTCCCAGGGGTACTGATATCTCCATGCCAGGCTGGAATTGAGTGGATAACATATACAAGATGGGAATAGATGCTAACTCTGTGAGAACAAATAACAAAATGCATTACCCCCAATGATGTAAAGTGGCCTTCAGTACAGTTCCCCTAACCAATAACTATGAGAAGACTGCCTGACAATGGAGCAAGAAATAAAATAATATGACATAAATATGTCCAATAATTCCCTTAGTGAGATCTCATACAAATGTCCTTCTTAAACACAGGCAGAGGAGTCCCTGAGGGTTAATTTAGGCTGTTGTCAATAGTCATGAAACCAGTCCTTTAACCTATGCCCATAGCAGGTGTTATCCCATTCTATCAGCCAATCGGAATTAAGGTAGGAAAATTCTGATTGGCTGATGGAATCAGCCAATCAGATTCAAGTTCAATCCGATTGGCTGATCCGATCAGCCAATCAGATTGAGCTCACATTCTATTGGCTGATCGGAACAGCCAATAGAATGCGAGCTCAATCTGATTGGCTGATCGGATCAGCCAATCGGATTGAACTTGAATCTGATTGGCTGATTCCATCAGCCAATCAGAATTTTCCTACCTTAATTCCGATTGGCTGATAGAATCCTATCAGCCAATCGGAATTTGAGGGACGCCATCTGGTAGCTGCATTGGAATGGAGGACACAGAGAACCAGATGCCTAGGCTCCGCATAGTGCTTCCATAGCACAGACTTGGGGAATGGTAAACATCTACCCGCCTTTGAAGTGGAGAGCCCGAATCAGCCATGTGGGTTAGCATGTGTGTCGTTGCACCCTTAGGATCATCCGCATAGGTGCTCAACTCTGTTCCTCTAACTTCCTCCGAGTCTGGTGCAGTACATCCAAGGTCCAATATTCTCAGCCTGCCCTGTAATCTCCCACCGCCTGAGCCACATTGATGCTCGCAATCTCCTGCCAAAATGTCAGCAGCTTCCAGAGGTACAACATTTTCCAGCATATGTAGAGGTTGCGGACGGATTGCAATTTCCGTTACAGCTGGATATCACCACTCTTGGTTGTCCGACTTTTCAGTCATATCTGTTATATAAATGTTAGTGACTTAACTTTTAAGTCCTCTAAACCTTGCTGAGGGGTCCGGCTTATCTTTAATGTTTCCTGTTTCTTCGCTGCCATCTTGCATGCCGTGTGATGTATATACAGTTTTGAGGAGTTGCGCTAATAGCAGGCTCAGTCCTGAGAAATAATCTTCCAAAATCTCACAGACATTATCTTCAAAACTTGTGTAGCGCAGCCTCCATATCCATTTAGCAACAATTATGGGGAAAATACTTTGTAGATGTTGGGGAGAATCGTATCCACGCTGTCTCGTTAGATGTTGTATGTTCCAGATTGCTGCTGAGGTAGCTCCAAAATCCACAGCTCAGATTTTTACTCCTTAAAGGGCTGATGGATGCAGTTACCTTTAATCCCTGAGCATTTTAAAAGTTTAGTCCGTTATAAAATTGGGTGTTTGCCCAGTTTTAATCAGTTATAGCTGAGGAGCTCCAGGCACACACGTCTGCTCTCCTTGCTGGCAAGCTCCACCCCCGGGGGTTAATAAATGTAATTAGTGGTGGCGATGTCGGGAGCGGCAGATTACAGGTTAATAACTTTAATATAGTGTTTGCGATGCGAGGGCCTTGGTTTAGGGATTAATAGGTAGTTTATGGGTGTTACTGTACTTTGTAACAGTTTAGTTATGAGTTTTGTGTAACAGTTTTGTTGCGTAAAACTCATAACTACTGCTCTCAGATTGTGGAACGGATCGTGTCGGTATAGGGTGTAACGCAAGCTTTTTAGCCTCACTGCAAAACTTGTAATGGCAGCGCAATGGAAATCCCATGCAAAAACATCATTTTTTCGAGTGCGGGACTGACGTTGCGTTACAGTCTAAAAGGATTGCGGTACAGTTATACCGACAAGACTCGAAATGGCTGCGTTGCTGTTTTACTGCTGAAATGGCCATTTTTTCAGCATTAAAACACGAACGCAAAATTCGTAATCAAGGTGAATATGTGCTAAAATAAAATGAAACAAATTGGTAAATCTGTGATGAACTGGAGCAAATTGAAATGTATGAATATGATAAGTGTAATTAACCTAATTGACTTATAATACAGTTAACTTTGTTTTAATAAAAGTTAATATATTTTCTGACTTACATTTGGTATAAATCCTATAAACTACCTAATGATCACGTCTAGTTACTCTTTTACAAAACACAGGATATCAATGTTTTCAAAATATTATTCAATGGCAAATTTATAGTGACATTTTTAGAAATCAGTAGTAGTAGTTATTGTGGCAATGAGCACACGCCCCAAAACCTTTAAAGAGTTTATGTCATAAGGTCCACAGAGACATAAAATCTTCTGGGAACTTTGAAGAAAATGAGCGAAATTATAAACATACAATAACTCATAAAAAGTCCCAACTTCCTAACATTGTTCCTTGCAGAAGCAGCAGCAATTCCTGTCTTTAGTGAGTGGGTGTTTGGCTACTTAGCGCAAATAAAATGTCACTAACCTTTACATGTGTAAATCTTATTGATGTTAACAAAACATAAGCTACTGAACTGGTACGTCCCAAACAAAATAATAAATCATTTTATGAAGAATCCAATCGTTTTTAGACTTCAGACTTTAAAAGCATATGGAAGTGTAAAAAGAAAATGCTCTAATCCGTTTTTTTTATCCACATTTTTATTAATTCACTATTTCTTACATATAACTATGTCTCAAACTACTGCTAAGCGGTTAAACACATAAGTCGTCTCCAAAACAGCATTGCACTGCTGGTACCTAGCTGAACACATCTGGTTATCCAATGACAAGAGGCATATGTATGTAGCTGCAAATCATCCGTTAGCTTCCAATAGTGCATTGCTGCTCTGAGCATACTTAGGTATGCTTTCCAAAAAAGGATACAATGAGAAGGAAGTAAGCGTGATAACAGAATTATATTGAAAAGTCTCTTAAAATTGCATGTTCTAAACTCACCCTTTCTGTGCCGTTGCACAACGTTAAACTCAGCGGCTCCGGCCGCCCACGGCACATTGATCTTCTACCAAACATAGCCACATTTAAGGAGAACGATGTGCCGTGGGCGGCCGGAGCTGCTGAGTTTAGCGCTGTGCAATGACACAGAAAGGGTGAGTTTAGCACCCTTTTTTGCATGTTTGATCACTTAAAGTCCACTTCAGTTTTAGTGATGGTAAATCCTAGTGTTTGCTATACGCTTGGAGTTACCATCACTTTAAGTAGTTATGATATATAATTGTCAAACAGTTCCTTGAGTTTTGTTCTGTAACCTATTCTATGTCTCATTATACAGTCTAAATACCACTGCACTCTTCTATGTGCCTGGTTTTCAAACCTGTCCTCATGCCTCCCCAACAGACCAGGTTTTCAGGATTACCTTGGATGACAGCAGTTAAAATAACCTTGTTTTATTTCACCTGTGCTCCAGTTCAGATATCCTCAAAATGTGGCCTGTTAGGGAGGTCCGAGAACTGGTTTGAAAACCATTGCACTAGGGTCTATGAGTCGCCCAGCAAACTAAAACTCCTCAATCAGGTTTCATGTGCACATATAGACCCTGATGACTGACAGGAGGATTATATGTTATAAAATAGAGGTTTCTTATATGTCTCTCTATTTCTTTTACAGACATGCCTGTATTGTGAATAAGTTGCTGCTATTTTGTACTATGTATTATATCTGAGACGGTTTACAACAAACATTATTTGTAATAGTTTTTCTGAAAACCTCAATAAAACCATATTAAATACATAACAGATAATAATACTAATACTACTAGTATACAAACATTTTACAGAGATTTAAAGGGACATAAAACCAAACATTTTGTGATTTAGATAGAACATACATTTTAAACAACCTTCTAAAGTAATTCTATTATCACATTTTATTCATTTTCTTGTTATCCTATATTGAAAAGCAGGAAGCTAAGCTCAGGAGTGTGCACATGTCTGCAGTCCTATCTGGTAGCAGTTTGGCAAAAATATTATACATTAGCAAGAGCACTAGATGGCAGCACTATTTCCTGTCATGTAGTACTAATGTTATACATTAGAAAGAGCACTAGATGGCAGCACTATTTCCTGTCATGTAGTACTAATGTTATACATTAGCAAGAGCACTAGATGGCAGCACTATTTCCTGTCATGTAGTACTAATGTTATACATTAGCAAGAGCACTAGATGGCAGCACTATTTCCTGTCATATAGTAATAATGTTATACATTAACAAGAGCACTAGATGGCAGCACCATTTCCTGTCATGTAGTACTAATGTTATACATTAGCAAGAGCACTAGATGGCAGCACTATTTCCTGTCATGTAGTACTAATGTTATACATTAGCAAGAGCACTAGATGGAAGCACTATTTCCTGTCATGTATTAATAATGTTATACATTAGCAAGAGCACTAGATGGCAGCACTATTTCCTGTCATGTAGTACTAATGTTATACATTAACAAGAGCATTAGATGGCAGCACTATTTCCTGTCATGTAGTACTAATGTTATACATTAACAAGAGCACTAGATGGCAGCACTATTTCCTGTCATGTAGTACTAATGTTATACATTAACAAGAGCACTAGATGGCAGCACTATTTCCTGTCATGTAGTACTAATGTTATACATTAACAAGAGCACTAGATGGCAGCACTATTTCCTGTCATGTAGTACTAATGTTATACATTAGCAAGAGTACTAGATGTCTGCAGTCCTATCTGGTAGCAGTTTGGCAAAAATATTATACATTAGCAAGAGCACTAGATGGAAGCACTATTTCCTGTCATGTAGTACCAATGGTATACATTAACAAGAGCATTAGATGGCAGCACTATTTCCTGTCATGTAGTACTAATGTTATACATTAACAAGAGCACTAGATGGCAGCACTATTTCCTGTCATGTAGTACTAATGTTATACATTAACAAGAGCACTAGATGGCAGCACTATTTCCTGTCATGTAGTACTAATGTTATACATTAACAAGAGCACTAGATGGCAGCACTATTTCCTGTCATGTAGTACTAATGTTATACATTAGCAAGAGCACTAGATGGCAGCACTATTTCCTGTCATGTAGTACTAATCTTATACATTAGCAAGAGCACTAGATGGCAGCACTATTTCCTGTCATGTAGTACTAATCTTATACATTAGCAAGAGCACTAGATGGCAGCACTATTTCCTGTCATGTAGTACTAATCTTATACATTAGCAAGAGCACTAGATGGCAGCACTATTTCCTGTTATGTAGTACTAATCGTATACATTAGCAAGAGCACTAGATGGCAGCACTATTTCCTGTCATGTAGTACTAATCTTATACATTAGCAAGAGCACTAGATGGCAGCACTATTTCCTGTCATGTAGTACTAATGTTATACATTAGCAAGAGCACTAGATGGCAGCACTATTTCCTGTCATGTAGTGCTAATGTTATACATTAGCAAGAGCACTAGATGGCAGCACTATTTCCTGTCATGTAGTGCTAATGTTATACATTAGCAAGAGCACTAGATGGCAGCACTATTTCCTGTCATGTAGTGCTAATGTTATACATTAGCAAGAGCACTAGATGGCAGCACTATTTCCTGCCATGTAGTACTAATCTTATACATTAGCAAGAGCACTGGATGGCAGCACTATTTCCTGTCATGTAGTACTAATCTTATACATTAGCAAGAGCACTGGATGGCAGCACTATTTCCTGTCATGTAGTACTAATCTTATACATTAGCAAGAGCACTAGATGGCAGCACTATTTCCTGTCATGTAGTATTAATCTTATACATTAGCAAGAGCACTAGATGGCAGCACTATTTCCTGTCATGTAGTACTAATCTTATACATTAGCACGAGCACTAGATGGCAGCACTGTTTCCTGTCATGTAGTACTAATCTTATACATTAGCAAGAGCACTAGATGGCAGCACTATTTCCTGTCATGTAGTACTAATCTTATACATTAGCAAGAGCACTAGATGGCAGCACTATTTCCTGTCATGTAGTACTAATGTTATACATTAGCAAGAGCATTAGATGGCAGCACTATTTCCTGTCATGTTGTACTAATCTTATACATTAGCAAGAGCACTAGATGGCAGCACTATTTCCTGTCATGTAGTACTAACGTTATACATTAGCAAGAGCACTAGATGGCAGCACTATTTCCTGTCATGTAGTGTTAATTTTATACATTAGCAAGAGCACTAGATGGCAGCACTATTTCCTGTCATGTAGTGCTAATGTTATACATTAGCAAGAGCACTAGATGGCAGCACTATTTCCTGTCATGTAGTGCTAATGTTTTACATTAGCAAGAGCACTAGATGGCAGCACTATTTCCTTCCATGTAGTACTAATCTTATACATTAGCAAGAGCACTAGATGGCAGCACTATTTCCTGTCATGTAGTACTAATCTTATACATTAGCAAGAGCACTGGATGGCAGCACTATTTCCTGTCATGTAGTACTAATCTTATACATTAGCAAGAGCACTAGATAGCAGCACTATTTCCTGTCGTAGTACTACTGTTATACATTAGCAAGAGAACTGGATGGCAGCACTATTTCCTGTCATGTAGTACTAATCTTATACATTAGCAAGAGCACTAGATGGCAGCACTATTTCCTGTCATGTAGTACAAATCTTATACATTAGCAAGAGCACTAGATGGCAGCACTATTTCCTGTCATGTAGTACTAATCTTATACATTAGCACGAGCACTAGATGGCAGCACTATTTCCTGTCATGTAGTACTAATCTTATACATTAGCAAGAGCACTAGATGGCAGCACTATTTCCTGTCATGTAGTACTAATCTTATACATTAGCACGAGCACTAGATGGCAGCACTATTTCCTGTCATGTAGTACTAATCTTATACATTAGCAAGAGCACTAGATGGCAGCACTATTTCCTGTCATGTAGTACTAATCTTATACATTAGCACGAGCACTAGATGGCAGCACTATTTCCTGTCATGTAGTACTAATCTTATACATTAGCAAGAGCACTAGATGGCAGCACTATTTCCTGTCATGTAGTACTAATGTTATACATTAGCAAGAGTACTAGATGTCTGCAGTCCTATCTGGTAGCAGTTTGGCAAAAATATTATACATTAGCAAGAGCACTAGATGGAAGCACTATTTCCTGTCATGTAGTACCAATGGTATACATTAACAAGAGCATTAGATGGCAGCACTATTTCCTGTCATGTAGTACTAATGTTATACATTAACAAGAGCACTAGATGGCAGCACTATTTCCTGTCATGTAGTACTAATGTTATACATTAACAAGAGCACTAGATGGCAGCACTATTTCCTGTCATGTAGTACTAATGTTATACATTAACAAGAGCACTAGATGGCAGCACTATTTCCTGTCATGTAGTACTAATGTTATACATTAGCAAGAGCACTAGATGGCAGCACTATTTCCTGTCATGTAGTACTAATCTTATACATTAGCAAGAGCACTAGATGGCAGCACTATTTCCTGTCATGTAGTACTAATCTTATACATTAGCAAGAGCACTAGATGGCAGCACTATTTCCTGTCATGTAGTACTAATCTTATACATTAGCAAGAGCACTAGATGGCAGCACTATTTCCTGTTATGTAGTACTAATCGTATACATTAGCAAGAGCACTAGATGGCAGCACTATTTCCTGTCATGTAGTACTAATCTTATACATTAGCAAGAGCACTAGATGGCAGCACTATTTCCTGTCATGTAGTACTAATGTTATACATTAGCAAGAGCACTAGATGGCAGCACTATTTCCTGTCATGTAGTGCTAATGTTATACATTAGCAAGAGCACTAGATGGCAGCACTATTTCCTGTCATGTAGTGCTAATGTTATACATTAGCAAGAGCACTAGATGGCAGCACTATTTCCTGTCATGTAGTGCTAATGTTATACATTAGCAAGAGCACTAGATGGCAGCACTATTTCCTGCCATGTAGTACTAATCTTATACATTAGCAAGAGCACTGGATGGCAGCACTATTTCCTGTCATGTAGTACTAATCTTATACATTAGCAAGAGCACTGGATGGCAGCACTATTTCCTGTCATGTAGTACTAATCTTATACATTAGCAAGAGCACTAGATGGCAGCACTATTTCCTGTCATGTAGTATTAATCTTATACATTAGCAAGAGCACTAGATGGCAGCACTATTTCCTGTCATGTAGTACTAATCTTATACATTAGCACGAGCACTAGATGGCAGCACTGTTTCCTGTCATGTAGTACTAATCTTATACATTAGCAAGAGCACTAGATGGCAGCACTATTTCCTGTCATGTAGTACTAATCTTATACATTAGCAAGAGCACTAGATGGCAGCACTATTTCCTGTCATGTAGTACTAATGTTATACATTAGCAAGAGCATTAGATGGCAGCACTATTTCCTGTCATGTTGTACTAATCTTATACATTAGCAAGAGCACTAGATGGCAGCACTATTTCCTGTCATGTAGTACTAACGTTATACATTAGCAAGAGCACTAGATGGCAGCACTATTTCCTGTCATGTAGTGTTAATTTTATACATTAGCAAGAGCACTAGATGGCAGCACTATTTCCTGTCATGTAGTGCTAATGTTATACATTAGCAAGAGCACTAGATGGCAGCACTATTTCCTGTCATGTAGTGCTAATGTTTTACATTAGCAAGAGCACTAGATGGCAGCACTATTTCCTTCCATGTAGTACTAATCTTATACATTAGCAAGAGCACTAGATGGCAGCACTATTTCCTGTCATGTAGTACTAATCTTATACATTAGCAAGAGCACTGGATGGCAGCACTATTTCCTGTCATGTAGTACTAATCTTATACATTAGCAAGAGCACTAGATAGCAGCACTATTTCCTGTCGTAGTACTACTGTTATACATTAGCAAGAGAACTGGATGGCAGCACTATTTCCTGTCATGTAGTACTAATCTTATACATTAGCAAGAGCACTAGATGGCAGCACTATTTCCTGTCATGTAGTACAAATCTTATACATTAGCAAGAGCACTAGATGGCAGCACTATTTCCTGTCATGTAGTACTAATCTTATACATTAGCACGAGCACTAGATGGCAGCACTATTTCCTGTCATGTAGTACTAATCTTATACATTAGCAAGAGCACTAGATGGCAGCACTATTTCCTGTCATGTAGTACTAATCTTATACATTAGCAAGAGCACTAGATGGCAGCACTATTTCCTGTCATGTATTACTAATGTTATACATTAGCAAGAGCATTAGATGGCAGCACTATTTCCTGTCATGTAGTGCTAATGTTATACATTAGCAAGAGCACTAGATGGCAGCACTATTTCCTGTCATGTAGTGCTAATGTTATACATTAGCAAGAGCACTAGATGGCAGCACTATTTCCTGTCATGTAGTGCTAATGTTATACATTAGCAAGAGCACTAGATGGCAGCACTATTTCCTGCCATGTAGTACTAATCATATACATTAGCAAGAGCACTAGATGGCAGCACTATTTCCTGTCATGTAGTACTAATCTTATACATTAGCAAGAGCACTGGATGGCAGCACTATTTCCTGTCATGTAGTACTAATCTTATACATTAGCAAGAGCACTAGATAGCAGCACTATTTCCTGTCATAGTACTAATGTTATACATTAGCAAGAGCACTGGATGGCAGCACTATTTCCTGTCAGGTAGTACTAATCTTATACATTAGCAAGAGCACTAGATGGCAGCACTATTTTGTGTCATGTAGTACTAATCTTATACATTAGCAAGAGCACTAGATGGCAGCACTATTTTGTGTCATGTAGTACTAATCTTATACATTAGCAAGAGCACTGGATGGCAGCACTATTTTGTGTCATGTAGTACTAATCTTATACATTAGCAAGAGCACTAGATGGCAGCACTATTTCCTGTCATGTAGTACTAATTTTATACATTAGCAAGAGCACTAGATGGCAGCACTATTTCCTGTCATGTAGTACTAATCTTATACATTAGCAAGAGCACTAGATGGCAGCTCTATTTCCTGTCATGTAGTACTAATGCTATACATTAGCAAGAGCACTAGATGGCAGCGCTATTTCCTGTTATGTAGTACTAATGTTATACATTAGCAAGAGCACTAGATGGCAGCACTATTTCCTGTCATGTAGTACTAATATTATACATTAGCAAGAGCACTAGAGGGCAGCACTATTTCCTGTTATGTAGTACTAATGTTATACATTAGCAAGAGCACTAGATGGCAGCTCTATTTCCTGTCATGCTCATCGACATGTGCCCGCTAGCTATCTAGATATTTCTTCAACAAATAATAACATTAAAATGAAGTAAATTTGATAATAGAAATAGGGAACTTTTTGAAAACTGTCTTGTCCATTGAACGAAACATTTTTAATTTCTGTCCCTTTAGTTTTGAGTTTAACATCCCTTTAAACCAGCTGCTATAGCAAATGCTTTTTAAAACATAGCCATGATTTGATGAATACTTAAATGGTTGGAGAAATGCATTTTGTTTGTTTGTTTTTTCCTTAGGAAGTGGTGTTCGTTTGTGAAATCCCAAATAGTGACATATGCTGACCTGTGTAAAACTGAGAAATATGTGATAAGGTCACAGCAACCGTGCTTACATGGGACTCCAGATTGTCAGAGAATCATGTGAGTATAAGACGGGTCGTACCCAGAATGCATTAGACCCCAAACAAAAACAGTCAGGTACTGTCAGAAACTAAATATCAATAGTGAATGTGTTCTTCTCTTCCTTTATTTTCTTAGCTATCGACATGCTCACAAACCCATCTATAAGTTAAAACGTAAACAAGTCACCAGATTAGAGTGGAAATGCTGCCCTGGGTATGTCGGGGCCAACTGTGATGAACCGGGTAAGGGGCATAATACAGGTTATTGTCTTAACTGTGACATCATTTTTAAAAATGATAAACAAGCATTTTATTCAACATTAAAAGGGAGTCATGTAAATGATTTGTGTAAAGGGACAGTAAAGTAATAATTAGATATTCATCATTTAGACAGAGCATACCATTTTAAACAACTTTCCAATTTACTTCTATTATTTAATTTGCTTCCTTCTCTTGTTATCCTTTGCCGGAAGGTTTATCTAGGTAAGCTCAGGAGCAGCAAAGAACCTAGGTTCTAGCTGCTGATTGGTGGCTGCATATATATATATATATATATATATATATATATATATACCGATTGTCATTGGTTTACCCATGTGTTCAGTTAGAAACCAGTAGTGCATTCCTGCTCCTTCAACAAATGACATCAAGAGAATGAAGAAAATTTTATAATAGAAGTAAATTGGAAAGTTGTTTAAAATTGAATTTTCTACCTAAATCATGGAAAAAATGTTGGAGTTTCATGTCCCTTTAACAAAGAAATACACAATACAATAAAAAACTAAGTACAAACTCTATTACTGTTTGCAAAGTCTTTCATCTCCAGATCCCCCCAAGGTTCAAGTTCCTCAGCAATTTCCAACTTGTGTACTTTAATTTATTTATTTATTTTTTATTTTACATATAAAATACACATTTACATGAACGATTCTAACATCTTTTAAGATACACTAGAGGCTACACAGTTGTAAAACAAAGACTGGATTACAATGCATGGTGTGTCAAATATTGAAATGTTATTCCGATTTCTTACTAGATAGATGATAGATAGATAGATAGATAGATAATGGATATATTATAGATAGATAGATAGATAGATAGATAGATAAATAGATAGATGTTAGATAGATAGATAGATAGATAGATAGATAGATAGATAGATAGATAGATGATAGATACAAGAGGGATAGATGATGGTGATGATAGATACATAGATAATAAATAGATAGATATATAGATTGAGAGATAGATGATAGGTAGATGATAGATAGATAGATAGATAGATAGATAGATAGATAGATAGATAGATGATAGATAGATATCTAATAAATAAATAGATAAAAGATAGATAGATAGATAGATAGATAGATAAAAGATAAATAGATGACAATGATAGATAGATAGATAGATAGATAGATAGATAGATAATAGATGATGATTAGATAGATAGATAGATAGATAGATAGATAGATAATAAATAGATAGATATAGATAGATAATTGATAGATAGATAGATAGATAGATAGATAGATAGATAGATAGATAGATAGATACTAATATTAGTTACATTCTGTTCCTCTTTAAAATCTACAAGCCAAACAATAATTTAAATAACAATTGACAGGATTTGTAAAACCCTAATTTGTTTGTTTTGCTGTAGATCCCAATTCTATTCAGATACCAATAGAACAAGAAGCAAGCAGTGAAGATTCACAGGAAGTACAAATACAACCAGGTATGAGTATTTCATTAACCTGTAATGTTACATAGTTGGCATTTGGTATCTGTAAATATGTGTGTTAAAAGGACAGATATTCTAGGGTATATTTAAAAAGTGCATGATATGTTCATTTTATTATGATGTCAAAATCGAAGCTGTATTAGTATCAGGAACAGAAAAAGTCAACAACTATACTAGCAAATATTTTCCAAAGCTTATGCTATTTGTTTTGCTGAGAACAAGTTTCATAGTTTAAAAGTGTTATATGAACTCTTCATTTTTTATTAAACTGGGATAAATTATTCAACAATATAATTATTTTGCTGCATCAGATGTTTTCATAATAGTGTTTTTCAGTGTAAGATTGTTGCTGATTCTTCTGGTAGTGACGGAATTAATCAGGCATTAGGTTCTGTATTTTTACAGTCAATATTAACAGCACATTGAAACTTTGCTTTGCAATATAGTATGACCCCCCCCCCCCAAAAAAAAAAGGGAAATTAGTGGTTTTTAAATGGATATGAAAGACAACATTATACGTTCATGATTTCGATAGAGCTTATTATTTAAAAAAAATAAAACTTTCAATTTTCCAGTTTACTTTTCTTATCAGATTTACCTTTTACTGTTAGTCACTTTGATTAAACTTGGCCCATTTCTTGAAACAATACTGAGGTAGGCTCTGGAGGATGCACATCTTAAACACTATTGAACACTGATAAACAGTGTAGGTAGCAATGACAATCAGCAACCTGTAGGGGGAGCTTTACAGTGCAATAGCTTTAGACACTCTATGGTTAAACTGTATGGCCTACTAAACTAGTGCTGTATAGCTAGAAGAACTGTTTAATAAAAACTGAGAGTGCATCTGTCTTTCAATAGGAGAATTGAAGCAGTAAATGTTGTGGCAGTAAATTAAGGCAGAGTTGTTCCCTGTTGTCACTCAGCTACCTTTACAGGCTGCTTGTATGACATTGCTATACATACTTTTCAAGCTCATAGTGCTCAAGTCACTTGTACACTCTTGAGCCTGTCTCAGTATGCTCTCATGGAACTAAGAAAGAGGTACATTTCATAATGGAAGTAAAGGAGAAAGTTTTTTTATGCACTATGTGAATCATAAAAAGTTTAAATTTGACTTCCATGTCCATTAAGCATTTAAAAAAAAATCTTTGAAAACAGCCAAGATGACTTGTCAAGAGGTTATTGCTGAATAAATTCAAAAGTTCAAAAAAACATGCTTTAAAATTATTTTGTTATGGATTGGAATATCAGTGTTGAATTGTCCCCATGCAGGGTATTTTTGGTATTATAGTGCATTTCTTGACTATCATGTACTTTTAAAGAATATTACCAATGTCAATTATTGGTTTAATTTGTAAAGTAAATTGCATGTTCTTGTGCCATCCTTAAACATTTAGCATTGTATTAGTCGGGTATATAGATGACATACATAATTTAATTTGTAATAATTGGATCTCAGACAAAACAAAAACACATGTATATGGGACAGTATTTAATTAAATCAGTCACTGTTCGAGGGGGCCATCAGGGCATTAGCAATCAAAAAGCTAAGCCAGGCCTGTCTAATGGGAGTTAGAAAATGATAAATTGATGACATTGCATAATTTTAGGAGTAATTGCTCACCTGACCTATTATTGACCACTTCTGTGGTCATACTGCCTACATCAACAGAGGTGTCTGAGATCATACAAGCAATTATAAAACAGAAAACCCTCCGGGACGATATCCAAAATGACATTCATCAGGCGAGTAGCAATCTTCTGGATTTACAAAATGTGCTAGAAAACAATGACACCCTCAAATCCCTGGAGAACCAAACAAAGGGAGGTAAGTGTTCTGGAATAGAAGCTGCAAATTTTATAAATAAAACAAACCTAGAACTATGATATATAAATATTATTGGAGAATGACTGATCATATGATCTCATTATCATATACAGTATATAAACATCACACTCCAGAAATGATTTACACCTAGAAGAATCTGGTCACTGTGCCTGTCAGTGTGTGATCCATTTTACTGGAAAAGTGATTTAAATACAAGGAGCGCCTATCTTGAAGGCAAAGACAGAAAATAATATCAGATGTGTGTATTTGTTAAATGTGTATATTTATTTAAAACATAGTGTAAAATCAATGATAGATTAAAAATAGATTAGTTAAACCTATTTATTTTAATTAAATTACACTATGATTTTACACTATGTTTTAATTAAATACACACATTTAACAAATACACACATCTGATATTATCTTTTTCTGTCTTTGCCTTCAAGATAGGCGCTCCTTTTATTTAAATCACATTTCCAATCACTCCAAGGGGTTACTAGGGACCCTTATTTCAAGGAGCCATAAGACATTAGGTTAAGCGCTGTGAGATAAATTGTACCAAAATATGTGATCCATTTTACAGTATGTTACTTGTTGCAGTGTCTGATCCCTGTCATGTGCATTGTTTGTCACATTTCTTGTAACAATGTTAGCTCCTCTTCATAGTGTTGTACTCTCTGTCTTGTGTGTTTTGTCTTTCTCAGTGTAAGGGTTGTCCATCTCATTGTGTTTTGCCTGACACAATGTGTGAGTTGACTATCTGTAACACACAGCAAACCATTTTCCAGGCCCGGCCTGTGTCTTCACCAGCATGAGCTGGAATTAGGGTCTTCACCTTTTCTAAAAACAAAATACCGCCATGCTCATTGGCATTTGATATTAAATACTCATTGGTTTACAATTAGATTCTAACACACTTAGAAGTCTTCCTTTGATATCATCTTTATTTCTATATTTATTCTTCATTTTCAACTTTGACCTGAGCCTTAGAAATACCTGCCGTGTCGGTAAAATACTGACTGGGTGGTAACCTTAGGTGGAAATACTATTGTCCCAGAATATAAAAAGCTGGAATCATTGGATTAGCCCAATTGACCACAAACCCTTTCTGGGACACTACAAGTTAAACAAAGTAGCAAAGGAGGTGTTAGGGGTAAGAGAGTAATAGGGCTTGAGGCCCCGTGTTTTTGTGGCGAGCCTGCAGGCTCACCAGAAACACCAGTTATGAAGCAGCGGTCTAAAGACCGCTGCTTCATAACCTGTCCGCCTGCTCTGAGCAGGCGGACAGACATCACCGCAATTCAACCCGATCAAGTACGATTGGATTGATTGACACCCCCCTGCTGGCAGCCCATTGGTATTGCTCTCCGTATTCAGCGAGGTCTGGCAGACCTGATCCGCACTGTCGGATCAGGTCCACCAGACTTTGATAAATAGAGGCCACAGTCACTATGCTTAGGTAAGGAATAGAGAATACAAAGTGGCTATGCTTAGGTATGGAATAGAGAATACATAGTCGCTATGCTTAGGTATGGAATAGAGAATACAAAATCGCTATGATTAGATAAGGAATAAAGAAAACAAAGTCCCTATGCTTAGGTAAGGAATAGAGAATAAAAAGTTACTATGCTTAGATAAGGAATAGAGAATACAAAGTCACTATGCTTAGGTAAGAAATAGAGAATACAAAGTCGCTATGCTTAGGTATGGAGTAGAGAATACAAAGTCGCTATGCTTAGATAAGGAATAGAGAATAAAAAGTCACTATGCTTAGGTAAGGAATAGAGAATACAAAGTCGCTATGCTTAGGTATGAAATAGAGAATACAAAGTCACTATGCTTAGGTAAGGAATAGAGAATACAAAATCACTATGCTTAGGTAAGGAATAGAGAATACAAAGTCACTATGCTTAGGTAAGGGATAGAGAATACAAAGTTGCTATGCTTAGGTAAGGAATAGAGAATACAAAGTCACTATGCTTAGGTAAGGAATAGAGAATACAAAGTCACTATGCTTAGGTAAAGAATAGAGAATACAAAGTCACTATGCTTAGGTAAGGAATAGAAAATAAAAAGTCACTATGCTTAGGTAAGGAATAGAGAATAAAAAGTCACTATGCTTAGGTAAGGAATAGAGAATAAAAAGTCACTATGCTTAGGTAAGGAATAGAGAATACAAAGTCACTATGCTTAGGTAAGGAATAGAGAATACAAAGTCGCTATGCTTAGGTAAGGAATAGAGAATATAAAGTCACTATGCTTAGTTAATGAATAGAGAATACAAAGTCGCTATGATTAGGTACAGAATAGAGAATACAAAGTCACTATTCTTAGGTAAGGAATAGAGTATACAAAGTTAGACAATCCAGGTCACAGCCACATAGGCAAAACAGTACAAAATTAGATTACAGATGCAAATACCCAAAATCAGTCTAAACTAAGGGAATTAACAGAAGCAAGTCAGGGGAAGTCAAGTCAAACACAGAAAATACAAATAATAAGTTGCCAGAGTAAGAGGAAGCTAATACACTTGATACAGAAACAACATCATGCTGCAAACAAACGACTAGATTACGAGTTTGGTGTTAGGCTTAAAAAGCAGCGTTGGCCGGTCCCAACGCTGCTTTTTAACGCCCGCTGGTATTACGAGTCTTGAAGGTACAGGTGTACCGCTCACTTTTTTGGCCAGACTCAGAAATACCGCAAATCCACTTACGTCAATTGCGTATCCTCTTTTTTCAATGGGACTTGCATAGCGCCGGTATTACGAGTCTGCCAAAAAGTGAGCAGTAGACCCTCTCCTGTCAAGCCTGGTACCGCATTTTAAAGTCAGTAGTTAAGAGTTTTACACTACAACGCCGTAGCATAAAAATCTTAACTAAAGTGCTAAAAAGTACACTAACACCCATAAACTACCTATTAACCACAAAACCAAGCGCCCCCCATTGCAAACACTTAAAATAAAAATGTAATCCCTAATCTGCCGAACCGGACATTTCCGCCACTATAAAAAATATATTAACCCCTAAACCGCTGCACTCACGCCTCGCAAACACTAGTTAATTCATTTTATTAACCTCTAATCTGCTGTCCCTAACATCGCCGACACCTACCTACATTTATTAACCCCTAATCTGCTGCCCCAACGTCGCCGCCACTATATTAAAGTTATTAACCCCTAAATCTAAGTCTAACACTAAGCCTAACCCCCCTAACTTAAATATAATTTAAATAAATATAAATAAAATAACTATCATTAACTAAATTATTCCTATTTAAAACTAAATACGTACCTATAAAATAAACCCTATGATAGCTACAATATAACTAATAGTTACATTGTAGCTAGCCTAGGGTTTATTTTTATTTTACAGGCAAGTTTGTTTTTATTTTAACTAGGTAGAATAGTTATTAATAGTTATTAACTATTTAATAACTACCTAGCTAAAATAAAGACAAAAGTACCTGTAAAATAAAACCTAGCCTAAGTTACACTAACACCTAACACTACCACTATAATTAAATTAACTCCCTAAATTAAATAAAATTATCTAAAGTACAAAAAAACCCACTAAATTACAGATCCAATCAGCCAATAGGATTTTTTTCTACCTTAATTCGGATTGGCTGATAGTATTCTATCAGCCAATCGGAATTGAAGGGACGCCATCTTGGATGACGTCACTTAATGGTACCTTCATTCAGTCGTAACCGTCGGAAGAAGAGGATGCTCCGCGTATGATGTCTTGAAGATGGACCCGCTCTGCGCCAGATGGATGAAGATAGAAGATGCCATCTGGATGAAGACTTCTGCCCGTCTGGAGGACCACTTCAGCCCGGCTTGGATGAAGACTTCTGCCCATCTGGAGGACCACTTCTGCCCAGTTGGATGAAGACGTCTCTCGGTAGGTCGATCTTCAGGGGGTTAGTGTTAGGTTTTTAAGGGGGTATTGGGTGGGTTTTAGATTAGGGTTGGTTGTGTGGGTGGTGGGTTTTAATGTTGGGGGGGGATTTGTAATTTTTTTTTTTACAGGTAAAAAAGCTGATTACTTTGGGGCAATGCCCCGCAAAAAGCCCTTTTAAGGGCTATTTGTAATTTAGTGTAGGGTAGGGCTTTTTTATTTTGAGGGGGCTTTTTTATTTTGTTAGGGGGATTAGATTAGGTGTAATTAGTTTAAAAATCTTGTCATTTTTTATTGTTTTCTGTAATTTATTGTTTGTTTGTTTTTTGTACTTTAGATAATTTTATTTCATTTAGGGAATTAATTTAATTATAGTGGTAGCGTTAGGTGTAATTGTAACTTAGGTTAGGTTTTATTTTACAGGTATGTTTGCCTTTATTTTAGCTAGGTAGTTATTAAATAGTTAATAACTTTTTAATAACTATTCTACCTAGTTAAAATAAATACAAACTTGCCTGTAAAATAAAAATAAACCCTAAGCTAGCTACAATGTAACTATTAGTTATATTGTAGCTAGCTTAGAGTTTATTTTATAGGGAAGTATTTAGTTTTAAATAGGAATAATTTAGTTATAGATAGTTATTTTTATTTAGATTTATTTAAATTATATTTAAGTAAGGGGGTGTTAGGGTTAAACTTAGGTTTAGGGGTTAATAACTTTAATATAGTGGCGGCGACGTTGGGGCGGCAGATTAGGGGTTAAGAAGTGTAGGTAGGTTGCGGCGACATTGGGGGCGGTAGATTAGGGGTTAATAAATATAATGTAGGTGTCAGCGATGTTGGGGGCAGCAGATTAGGGGTTCAAAAGTATAATGTAGGTGGCGGCGGTGTCCGGAGCGGCAGATTAGGGGTTAATAATATAATGTAGGTGGCGGCGATGTCAGGGGCAGCAGATTAGGGGTTAATAAGTGTAAGATTAGGGGTGTTTAGACTCGGGGTTCATGTTAGGGTGTTAGGTGTAGACATAAATGTATTTTCCCCATAGGAATAAATGGGGCTGCGTTAGGAGCTAAACGCTGCTTTTTTGCAGGTGTTAGGTTTTTTCAGCCGGCTCTTGAACTGCTGATCCCTCTGCACCTACCTCAACTATATATGCCTCCCAACTGTCCAGGTTTCTGCATTGCCAACTCTAGCGCACAAGTGTTGCACACAGCATTTTTTTTTTTTAAAAGCTTAGTGATATATATATTCTAAAATAATGTTGGCGGGCAGCAGTGGTGCTATGTTAGCAGAGGTGAAAAGTGTCCCTCTTTTGCACTTTCAAATGCTGGGAGGTATTTATATATTTAATGCTAGAAAAGGTATGCGCTCACTAGATTTGTGCAAGTAGTGTGCTTTATTGGCATATCAAAATACAAATAGTAACGTTTCGGGGATCAATCACCCCTTCATCAGACCAAGTCTTGGTCTGCACAAATCCAGTGATTGCATACCTTCTATAGTATTGTATTTATACTTGTCTGCACCCTGGTAGCTGTCTCTAAGGTGGGAGTGCGCTCTATTATGAACTTTATATATATACAGTATATTTATATTTTTTCTTCACTGTTGCCGACATGGGCTTCTACTTATAAAAAGAAGGTGGGGACACAGTGCTGCAAGCTTTCTGGGTGGAGCGAGTGGGACACCGGCCCTGGGCCCGCGCAGTAGGCTGCGCTCATTCACACACCCGCTGGCATTTTATCAAATCCCATAAGTTATTGGTTGTAATGCAGGTGGAAGCTTTCTTTGTGAGAAACTTGTCCAGGGATGCTCCTACGTGGTGAGGCTAGAGAAGGAGTTAGGTGCTGGCGGTTGCCTGACATTAACTGGTGGATTGAGGCTGTGGAAGGTAACGATTAGTTATTTGTTGTCTTGAAACTTTTTATTTTACAGAGTCTGTGAAGTCATTTTAATATCTCAGAACAGTAAGATTTAGTGTTGCCAGGAGTAGCCTTTTATACTGCAAGGAGGCATAGGTGTGTTTGCAGTATTTATACAGCAGTCTGGCTTTCAGGATATGTGCTTCATTGCAAAGTGATGTGTTCCTTTGGTCCCCTTTGTATTGTGGTGTTTGATGAAGCTCATGTGTGCATGTGTTTGTGCGTATGTGTGATGTGTATGTGGTGCATATGACTGTGTGTGTATATGAGTGTGTGCATGTGTTTGTGCGTATGTGTGATGTGTATGTGGTGCATATGTGGTGTGTGTGTATATGAGTGTGTGTATGTGTTTGTGGGTATGTGTGATGTGTGTGGTGCATGTGTATATGAGTGTGTGTATGTGTTTGTGGGTATGTGTGATGTGTGTGGTGCATGTGTATATGAGTGTGTGTATGTGTTTGTGCGTATGTGTGATGTGTATGTGGTGCATATGTGGTGTGTGTGTATATGAGTGTGTGTATGTGTTTGTGGGTATGTGTGATGTGTGTGGTGCATGTGTATATGAGTGTGTGTATGTGTTTGTGCGTATGTGTGATGTGTAAGTGGTGCATATGTGGTGTGTGTGTATATGAGTGTGTGCATGTGGTGTGTATATGCATATAAGTGTGTGTATGTGGTGTGTATATGCATATAAGTGTGTGTATGTGGTGTGTATATGCATATAAGTGTGTGTATGTGGTGTGTATATGCATATAAGTGTGTGTATGTGGTGTGTGTATGCATATAAGTGTGTGTATGGATATAAGTGTGTGTATGTGTGGTGTGCATATGAGTTTGTATGTCTGGTGTGCATATGAGCGTGTGTGTATGTGGTGTGTGTGTATATTGTATATGAGTGTGTGTATGTGGTGTGTATATGCATATAAGTGTGTGTATGTGTGGTGTGCATATGAGTTTGTATGTCTGGTGTGCATATGAGTGTGTGTGTGCATATGAGTGAGTGAGTGTGTGTGGTGTGTGCATATGAGTGTGTGTGGTGTGTGCATATGAGTGTGAATGTGTGGTGTGCATGCATATGAGTGTATTTATATGTAGTGTGCATCGGAATGTATCTGTGATGTGTGTGCGTATGGGAGGGCTGCTTTGCCTTAAAATGCCCAGGCCTATTTTTGGTCCCACTCCGGCCCTGCATGTTATAGTGCAGAGTTTCAGCTACTGAGTATTAATGTGCAACCTCATAATAAAACTGTGTAGAAGTCATGGCACTGATGCATTAACATGTTTCTCTTTATTGGTGTATCTCTACTGGATAAGGTTGATCCATAATAGTTTCCAGTGCATTAAACACCATACTAGTTATATCTGAACTGCCTTAACCACCTGACCCCTTGTCTTTTTAAAACGTCTTACAGTATTCCTTTCTTTACATCTGGGTAAACATTTCCAGTCCTTGTGGGTCTCTAACAGACCAAGGTTTATATAAAGGTCCATATTCAGTTGCCAACATTACAAAAAAAAAGTACAGGGACACTATGGAGCTGTTTTAATGTATATTACAGGAGGCTCAGAAGCCACAAAATTCTAAAAAAAAAAAAAGATATACAGTATACAAAAAATAAATAAACCTCGTGTCTGATTCCCTCAGATACATCAATTCCAAGCCAACACACCAGATCAGATTTATATAATGTGTGACAATTTTACCAGGGGACAGTAGACAAAAAATGTGGCTGCCCCAGTAAAAACATGTCCCCATTATTTAATTTGCACTTTGGCCTGAGTGCAACCTTCAATGACTGGAGCTGAACCCTTGGCAGCAATAAAGATCCATTGTGTAGCATTATATTTCAACTTTTTTAAGTATGCAAAGGGTTAAATGCATTCTTCCTATATGAAAGTGTGAGGGTAAAGTTTGACTTAAAAGAAGTGCATTAAACATTATGTATGTTGTTGCAGATATTGAAGACCGTCTTCTAAGAGAAGTGTTTCTACCTCATGTGGAAAATTTTCTTAAGGAGCGATTTAACCCTGTGTGGGACAGTTTTAATAAAAGTCTGCAGCATCTTTCCAACATGGTTAAAAACCTTTCTGAAAATGTTGAAACCAACAAGAAAAGAATGGATACATTTCTTGAAAATACTGTGCCCAAAAAAGATTTATATGAGCTTGGGGCAAAGTTTGAATCAAAAATTCAGGAAAACATTGCAAAAATTGATCAGGTTAAACACGAACTGGACAGTCACTTGCACATGCAACAGGCTGGAATACATTACAACTTGACCATGATAAAAGCAGATACTGACATGAAATTGAAGAGATATCAGAAGACACAACAGGCTCAGTCTACACATTTGAACAACACTCTTACAGAACTTAAAGCAGGGCAGGACAAACTTCAAGATGAAATACAGGTTATAGCTGAAAATATGACAGAGTTATGGATACATTGTGGTCCAAGGGATGGAACCAATAATATAACAACTCACCTAATTAATGTAACTCTTGCTGACTTTAAGCAGCAGATTACGGACTTGTACACTGAGTCAGATGCAGCATTTGAAAATATTTCTACTCTCGAGAAATGGGTCAAAGAGCTAAGGACCCAAACTAAAACCAATGAAGATGAAGTCCAGGTTAAGTTTATGGAGAAGAGTCTCATTATGGAGGAATACAAAGAGTTTATTCTGAGGCAGGTAATCGGTCTTAATTATACTATACATAGTATAAAAGAAAACAATGATGAGGTTCTAAAAAATTGTGATTGTCAGAAGATTACTTTGGATATTCTTGCTCTAGAGGACAAGCAGAGAAACTTTTCTAACCTTGTAAGAGATGCTTTGTATGGTGTTGAAGAAGTGAAAAAAACAGAGGGCAGTTCAAAGACTTCATTGGAGAACTCAGTTGAGGATCTGTCAGTGGCTCTTCAGCTTAATCAACAATCTCTAACGGCTCAACAAGAACAAGGAAGAAACTTAGTAAAAGCTACAAACCAGCTTAAATCACAAGTTATGAACTATTCAACTGATGTTGAGATTCTTAAGAAAGAGAATGAGCAAATTAATAAACATATTAAATACCTGGACAGCTCTTTTAGCTCCCTTTTGGAGGATGCTATAAGGCATGAGAGAGCCTTAGAAGCTTTGCTTGGTGAGGAAGTTCTTGAAGTTGTGTCTGATGATAAACCTGAAGTTCTGAGGATGTCAGTACTACAAATATACAATGTTCTCAATGAAACACTAATCAGGCTTGAAAGGCAACAATTGACGACTGATTCCATAATGGACAGAATGCATTTTCTAGAGCTACAACCAGGAGACAGAGACTTGATACCTTCTACAATTTTTAATGTTGAACAGCAAGTTGAAGACATGGGATATGATAACTCATTTAAACAGAGAACATTAGATCACATAGAGCCACGTCACACTGAATTGGATGAAACAGAATATATGGACATCATGACCTTGAAAAATGACATCAAACTCATAAGTGAAAAAGTGAAGAATTTAGAGTCATACTTAAGTGGTGACAATCATTCATGTAATGAAACAATATTTAATGCCTTGAAACCATTAAATATTTCTGTAGGATTCATTAAATCAGAAATGTTGTCCTTAAGAGAACATTTTGGGGACCACGTGCACTTTTTCAAAAAGATATTTGGGAATTATGAGGCATTAATTGCTTCTAATGTAACTCTTGATATTGCAAAGATTCAGATGATCATTGACAAAAAACCGAACAAGAAAGAAAAAAATGGAGAGTCACAAGATAGAAGAAGAGATAAGAAACAGACAGAACAGCTATGGCAATCTGACGACACAATGAGAACGGCACAGAAGCAAGGTATGTTTTACACAACATCATTTTATTTGACTGATTAATTTGGTTCATAGTTAAAGGTTACTTTAAAGGTGGGCTGGGCTCCATATGGGAATGATCCTTCTTACATTTATTAACAAGGATTAAAGGGAAAGTAAAGTCAAAATTCAACTTTCATGATTCAGATAGAACATGGAATTTTAAACAAATTTCCAATTTACTTCTGTTATCTAATATGCTTATATATCTTTGTATCCTTTGTTGAAAAGCATATCTATTTAGGCACATGTGCAGCAATGCACTACTGTGAGCTATCGCCTGATTGATGGCTGCACATATATATCATATATGTCTCTTATCATTGTTTCACCCAATGAGGCCTATTTATCAAGCCGCCAACCGCAAATACGCTGGAATTCCGCAGCGTAATTGTGGTGAGCTTGAGTCGCCTCATTTATCAAAGCCTACAGACCGGCAAAAGTTGAAATTTGTGATGTAACATACGATCCACCGGTCTCAATCCGACACAGATCGATGCTTACGTCATTACAGATGTTCTGAATACAAATTCGGCTCTATCTGACTACTTTTTCTAGTTATAAAACTGCTAACAGGTACGCTCGCCACTATTCCGGCCCAGCGTACCTGCTTTTCAATCCGCCGCCCTGGAGGCCGCGGATACCAAAGGAATCAATGGGAGTCTGAAAGCAGCGAAAGCTCATGTTTGCTGCTGCCCGATATCCCATTGATTTCTAAGGGAGAATAAAAGTTATGTTTACACCTAACACCCTAACATAAACCCTGAGTCTAAACACCCCTAATCTGCTGCCCCTGACATCGCCGCCACCTACATTATACTTATTAACCCCTAATCTGCCGCCCGACACTGCCGCCACCTACATTATACTTGTTAACCCCTAATTTGCCACCCAACACCGCCGCCACCAACATAAAAGTATTAACCCCTATCCCGCCACTCCCGGACCCCGCCGCCATCTACATAAAAGTATTAACCCCTATCCCGCGGCTCCCGGACCCCGCGCGCACATAACTAAATATATTATGCCCTTTCCCGCTGCTCCCGGAGCCCACCGCAACTAAATAAAGTTATTAACCCCTAAACCCCTGGCCTCCCAAATCACTACCACTTACTAAACCTATTAACCCCTAAACCGCCAGCCCCCCACATCGCCATAAACTAAATTAAGCTATTAACCCCTAAACCTAACAACCCGCTAACTTTATATTAAATATTAACTCATCCCTATCTTATAATAAATGTAAACTTACCTTTAGAATTAAATTAAACTATATTAAACTATTAATTAACCTACCCTTACTATTATACTAAAATTACATTAAACTACAAATTAAATTAAATATATTATATATTTAAAAACCTAACGCTACTCAAGTTATTTAAATCTACTATTAAAAATTACAGAGTTACAAAAAACAAACAACTAAGTTACACAAAATAAAAAACACTATGTTACAAAAAAAAAACACTAAATAACCCAAAATAAAATATAAATTATCAAATATTTAAACTAATTACACCTAATCTACGAGCCCTATGAAAATAAAAAAGGCCCTATAAAATAAAAAAATAAAAACCCTTGCCTACAATAAACTACCAATGGCCCTTAAAAGGGCCTTTTGTGGGGCATTGCCCCAAAGATAACAGATCTTTTACCTGGCAAAAAAAATACAAACACCCCCCAACAGTAAAACCCACCATCCAACTAAAATAACCTAAGCTACCTATTGCCCTGAAAAGGGCATTTGTATGGGCATTGCCCTTAAAAGGGCATTTACCTCTTTTACTGCCCAGACCCTAATCTAAAAATAAAACCCACCCAAAAACCTTTAAATAAACCTAACACTAACCCCTGATGATCCACTTACAGTTCTTGAAGTCCCGCTTGAAGGATCCATCCAGCCGGTGAAGTCATCATCCAGGCGGCAAGATCCAGGATTGAGCTCTCATCCTATCGGCTGTTCCAATTAGCCAATAGGATTGAACTCTCATTCTATTGCCTGATTGGAACATCCAATAGGATGAGAGCTCAATCCTATTGGCTGATTGGAACAGCCAATAGGATTTTAGCAGCTCTAATTCCTATTGGCTGATTGAAATATTTCAGCCAATAGGAATGCAAGGGACACCATCTTGGATTGCGTCACTTGCATTGAAGAATCAGTGTACGGCGGCGACCATATGAAGAGGATGCTCCGCGCCGAATGTCTTAAGGATGGACCAGCTCCGCGCCAGCTGGATGAAGATAGAAGTGGCCGCCTGGATGAGGACTTCACCAGCTGGATGAAGGTAGAAGAGGCCATCTGGATGAGGTCTTCACCGGCTGGATGAAGATAGAAGAGGCCGTCTGGATGAAGACTTCTTGCCACCTGGATGATGACTTCGCCAGCTGGATGGATCCTTCAAGCGGGACTTCAAGAACTGTAAGTGGATCATAGGGGGTTAGTGTTAGTTTTAAGGGTTTTTTGGGTGGGTTTTATTTTTAGATTAGGGTCTGGGCAGTAAAAGAGCTAAATACCCATACAAATGTCCCTTTCAGGGCAATGGGGAGCTTAGGTTATTTTAGATAGTCTTTTTATTTGAGGGGGGTTGGTTGGGTGGTGGGTTTTACTGTTGGGGGGTGTTTATATTTTTTTTGTCAGGTAAAAGAGCTGTTATCTTTGGGGCAATGCCCCACAAAAGGCCTTTTAAAGGGCCATTGGTAGTTTATTGTAGTCTAGGTTTTTTTTTTATTTCGGGGGGGCTTTTTTATTTTGATAGGGCTATTAGAGTAGGTGTAAAAAAAATATTTTTGATAATTTGGTTTGTTATTTTTCGTAATTTAGTGTTTGTTTTTGTAACTCAGTTTTTCCTTTTTTTGGTAATTTAGGACTTTGTAAGAATGTTTAATTATATATATTTAAATCATTTTAGTAGGGTTAGGTTTTTATTTAATATGTAATTTAGTTTATTTAATTGGAAGTTTAATTTAATTGTAGTATAATAGTTAGGGTAGGTTAATTAATAGTTTTAAATTAGTTTATTTTAATTCTACAGGTAAGTTTTAATTTATTTGAAGATAGGGCTGTTGTAATTTTAATTTAAAATTAAGGGGTTGTTAGGATTAGGGGTTAATATCTTAATTTAGTTTTTTGCTATGTGGGGGGCTGACATTTTAGGGGTTAGGGGCTTTGATAACTAGGTCGGATCAATATCGCAAAAATTACGATGCGGAATTCCGGCGTATTTTCGTTTGACGCTTTCATAAATAGGCCCCAAAAGCTTTGTTCTGTAGGGAAATGGAGACCGAATATCAATAGGTTATCAAACTGTTTGACTTAAAGGAATACTAGAAAAAAAAATTATTTCACGATTCAGATAGAGAATGCAATTTTAATCAACTTTTTAATATACACTCCTGTTATCAATTTTTCTTCATTCTCTTGTTATCTTCATTTGAAAAAGCAGGAATGTAAGCGTACGAGCCGGCCCATCTTTGGTTCAGCACCTGGGTACAGCTTGCTGATTGGTGGCTAAATGTACCCACCAATTAGCAAGTGCTATCCAGGGTCTGAACTAAAAATGGGCCGGTTCGTAAGCTTACATTTCTGCTTTTTTAAATAAAGATACCAAGAGGATGAAGAAAAATTGGTAATAGAAGTAAATTAAAAAGTTGCTAAAAATGAATGTTCTATCTCAATCCTGAAATAAAACATTTGGGTTCAGTATCCCTTTAAGTCATACACAGTTTGATAACCCCTTGATATTCAATCTCCATTTCCCTACAACAGCACCGTTAACAACCGATAATGACTGCCAATCACAGAAAACTGAATCAATACACAAAAAAAACCTGCTCTCTAGGTTGCCCAGCCGTTCTCACCAACTAACCATCCTCAATCTGCTGGTTTAGCATTTCCTCTTCTTTTTACAGTCCCTTTTTTCTCTCTGTATGTTGCACACCTCAATATCTTGTAGATATGTTTTCTTTGTGTTTTACCAAGTAATTGATAGTGACGAAATGTATCTTTTTATTTGACGCCATTCATTGTCATCAAAAAACTCCATCTCCGATGTTGGCATAGGCAGCACCATCTTGTTTTTTGGGTCTGTGCATGCACAGATCAGTGGCCTATATTATTACTATTTATCCAATGTGTTTTTTTTAGTTGATCTTTGGGTGTTGAACATTTATCAAGTGCCTTTAGCTATTGAATTCAACATGTCTATTTTGTTCTCAATGTTAAGTCAGAAATGTGTGGCTAGGTGGATTGTGTTCACCAAAGTCAATATTCTCTTAATACATCGTATGACTTTTCTGATATCCAATCCAATATTTTTTTAATAAAACGTAGGTGCAAATAGTATAAGGTTTGGATTATGGAAAATATCACAATGTTAATTTTTGTGTTCAAATTATTTTGCTCCAAAAGTAATTTACAAATTGTATTAGAAGCAGAATATGAATATTTACTTAAATAAAGAACCATTTTCTAAATTTGAGGCCCAGGCTTTGTGTTGCCATATTGGTGTCTTAAGAGGTGTCTTTAGCAGCAGTTAAACTTTTCAATTTGTTTTCTTTGCAAAGCATGAAATATGCTGCTCTACACAGGAAACAAACAGAATAAACAGGAAGTCAGTAATACTGATAATTACAGGAAGTGATGCACTGCATCTTTACAATATAGCAAAAGCAGGATGCAAATAAGGAAATGAGGCACGAGAATATATTTGATAAGAGTTTTATAGGAATTAGAGGTCCAACTGTCTACAAAGCACAGTAAATGAGTGAAGGAGCTAGCTCCCTTAAGGGTTACAGTATGTTTAGTCAGCCACAAGGTGAGATGAACTAGTCTAAATGCTAGATGGGTTCTGTTAATTCTGTTAAACACATAGGGCCGGATTACAAATCAGGTGCAAAAATGCAAGATGTATGGAGTGTACGCATCACTGACGAATAAGCCATACTGCTTGTGCGCTGGTATTATTGTCAAATGGGCAGTAAAGGCAAAATTAAACATTCATGATTCAGATAGAGCCTATAAATTTAGTTCCAGTTTACTTCTACTATCTAATTTGCTTTGTTCTCTAGTTATCCTTTGTTGAAAATAATGTCTAAGTAGGCTCTAAAGCAGCAATGCACTACTGAAACTACTGACATCCTATGGCAGTGCCCCATTTTAAAGTTACTGAGATCTTCAGAGTAACTCATTGTACTGCCAATGGTTATTTATGGAGATTTCATATTTAAGTAGTGGTTAGTATGCATCTTTTAGCAACTGATGTGGCTGAAACACCTGAACTCAATAATTAGTAAGGTTGTCCACATTATTTTGCCCATATAGTGTATATGTTATCTATCAATATTCAAAGCCTGTTTTAAAGAAAACTAATCTTAACTTTTATTATAGATTTTTAAATAGAATTAAACAGTAGACATTATACTTAACCAAATACTCTTTCAGAACAGGGTACATTTTAGAAATAACTGAATGGGCAATGAGAGTTTTTTTTAAGGTTACATATATGTTTGGTATCAGGAATTCAGTAAACACTAAAAACTTTGGACAGTGAGTCTGGACATAGAGGACAATAATAGGTACCGCTGATAAGGATTGTGTTTGGCTAACCCCTAAATGGCCAGAAAAGTCATCATACATCATGTATATATGTATTCTGCTAAATAATAATAATCTAAAAATAAATATGTAAACATACAAACCGTATATAAGTGTTGAAAAGCATAAAAAAAACTAATTTTGTTGGTAAACATTTCATTACTTTATAGTCCTGGACACGATTCTTTGCTCTGGCCAATTAGAGGCAGCTAAATATATTTTTATTTTTCATTAGTAAACATTTGATGTCAAATAAAATGTTGGGTTAGTTTTGGTTAGAAAGAAGCTGCAATAGCATAAAAATAAATACAACACACAAATACCAAGTCCCCCTTCCTCAAGCTTTCTGCCTACAAATTAATTGTGATGCATTTGTTTTCTTCATTGATTTAACATCTGCTGTGTCCATACTGTGTGTTTGTGACTTGCTGGAGGTTATATATTAGGCACCTAGACAAGTTAAACTGCAGTAGGGTGGGCAGATATTTGCAAAAATTATACATCATAAATCAGGAAACTCATAAAAATTGTTTTGCCATTTATATGTGCTCTATGATTTATGCGTTTCAATTACATTCTATCAGTGTAAGACAATTTAGAGTAATAAACTCAGAAGTTAATTAAGCAAAGCCCAAAATAATTTACTACGGTCTAGATTACAAGTGGATCGCTAAATTATCGTGTTCCCACAAACTGTCAAATTTGCCATTTTGAGGGTGCACAATAATTATTCAGCTATTACAAGTGGCTGGTTATTGCTACCACAAACTCGCAGGAAATAGCGCTCATAAAATTAACCAGAGGCAAGATCTCTGATTCATTTTATAAATCTGTACCAAATGCCCTCAAAATACTGTCTAATGTATTTTATTAAAAACATAAAGATGGCAGCATCTTTATTTTTTAATACACTTGTTGCACTAGGCAGTATTTTGGGGCTAAAATTGGCAGGTTGGGGTTTTAGAAAAAAAAGGAACTGGAAAGTGCCTTTACATTGTGGTCAATGGAAACTGTGTGTTCCCAGTAAATATATATTTAACACGTAATATATATCAGCATATACATATATATTTGATTGCTGCCATCACTGCGCAGCTTACCCCCTTCACTGGCTCTGAAGTTCTGATGCTGTTTGTGACAGCATCAGAATGAGGCTCCCATAGGAGTCTACGGAAGCGCACTGTCATGAGCGCAATGCTTACTAGCAATGCGAATGCAAGCTCATGTTTACATTGCGTCTAACTATTAATACCAGTGCACATTATCGTGTGCTGGTATTACAAAGTAGAGCACTAATATCACCCGAAATATGAAATATTGTAAAAAAAAAATGGTATTTAGAATGTTTTAGTACATCTATAATAATTATTTACATTATTTATTAATATATTTCAATATTTTATTTTTAATAAATACATAAAACGCCTTGTCATTCTAGCGCACATGAAGAATTAATGTACTCCTGTCGAGTTTGGGCATATAACTTGATAGGAGTACATTAATTCTTCATATGTGCTAACCCAACATGAGTTATCTTAAGGTGTGTTATGTATTTATTAAAAATAAAATATTAAAAGATATTAATAAATAATGTAAATATTTATTATAGATGTACTAAAAAATTGTTATTTTATTTTTTTCTATATCTATTATAATTATTATTAATATTTATTACAATATTTTATATTTAATATTTCAATAACGCTCCTTGAGATAACTAATTCTTCATGTGCGCTAACCTGACATTGCGTTAGACCTACATTGCAAAACCCAAAGCGTGTTACCCAAATATTACAGTCCAATGTTCTTCACATAGAAAAAAAAAATCATTATTAAATATATATTTCTATATATATCTGATAATGCTAATGTAAATTACATATCTATAAAATAAAAATATTTTTTTTCCTGTATGTGAAGAATATTGGAATGTGAAATATTTACAGTAAATACACAGTAAAACACATTATTAAATATTATTATAGAATTATTATTTAGACACTATACTGTACATATTTATATACTGTATATTATAGTCAAATACATGTCAATATACCATATAACTTTGAACCCTTATAAATATTTTTATTAATATTTACATATTTATTTTTATCAGATAGTGTTTATTTAAGTGTAATTGTTTATTTTAATGTATTTATGTTGTGTTTAGTGCAATTTTTATTTTAGCCCTAACCCTTTATATCTTCAGTCTCGCTAACCCAACCCAATTCAATTGCAATCAAGTAAACGCATTTGCTTTCAACTTAATACGCACATAAGTTCTCATCCACTGTTAACAAATACCTCATTAGGAATTCCCTTTTGGCACTACAGCTCATGCCTTCTTGGTGGTTGGATTTCAATACACCGTGCTTAAACGCCATCAGTGGGGAAAAAAAACACTGTCTTGAGGGTGGCAGGCAGAGAACTAAAAATGATACAAGTTTAATAAAATAATTAAAAATAAATGAGTTTTTAAGTAAAATAAAATCATGTGTCCTCATATTTTATCATAATGAAATGTTCTATAGAAAGCAAGTATTAGGATCACTTTAAATAAAAGTATTTTTCGTGAAAAATGAATATAATATGCAAAATAATAGCAGGGTATGTTTGCTGATAACCAGAATAGATTATTTTTGTTACGTTTTATTTTGGATAGCAACAATAATGTCACTACCTGTTTTAGGTTATTCTGCGCTGCTATTTGTTTACATCTGCATTTTTGTGCTAATTTAAACATTTCTAATTCTCTAGATTCTCCAGTCGCGTTCTCTGCAGGGTTCTCCGAGGGAGCTGAAGGGGTCAAAATATTACAGTTCAATGAAATCTACCTGAATTATGGAAACGTTTTCTCCTCTGAAGACGGGCATTTTACAGTACCATATGGCGGCGTGTATGCTTTTGCAATCAGTGTGGACTTTGGACCAGGCAGTGCGCTAGCCCATTTAGTTTTTGGCGGACGCCACAAATTGTCTCTTTACAACAACAGCGTCCAACAAGCCGAGAGCATAAAACATCAGTTTGCAATTGTCGAACTGCAAAAGGATGAGAAAGTTTGGCTTGAACTGCTGCATGGATCGATCAAAAAGAACTCATTTGGGACTGTTCTCACAGGTTACCTGATATTTAAAACGTGAATGAAATATTTTCCAAAATAACTTTCACCCACCTTGAAAACGGATGGTATTGCCTGCATTATGACTCTTTTGCTTAATTGCTTTAAACACCTATTGTGTCCAGGAAAGATTGTCATAACATTTTCAACTTTACCAGTGGTATATTTACTTTTTGTGCTGCCCTAGGCACTGACAAATCTGATGATCCCTTAACCCCCTCCCTACCTCAAACACCTTTTTCTCACACATTTCTCACAATTAGAGATCAGGGTCATGCACCCTTAAATAGATAACCAATGATTATTGATAAGTTATAACCGTAATACATACAACATTTAGGAATCATAGACTGGGCAGGTATTATACCTCAGAATTGCTCCTTAATATTTCCCACACCCCTTAAACTCGACAAGACCAAAATACACCCTTGACTGCACACTATAAATCAATTGGTGAGTTTTGTCATGTTCAAAACTGAATTTGTTGTGTAGCAATGAGTAATGACCTTCTCTAGATGACAAAAACTGCAATGGATAGTATATATAGTAACAGAATAAATGGAACCCTATAAACCGCAATTAAATATCTCCATAAGTCAACACAAACATGGGCGAGCCATAACTAATCGCCACTAAGGAGTAAATAAATGATAGGTCATATGGAAGTTTTCAGCCTGTGGGACATGCTATACCATACTGTTATTTAATGGCCCCATTTTGTAAAGAAAATTATTTATTAAAAAAAATAAATATATATTATTACAAATAAAAAAATTAATAACACTGCAAAAAAAAATGCATTATACAACAAAACCAAATGCTGGAACAAACTAGCTGTTGTGATTAGTAAGGAATAGTTTTGTGATTTAAACACCTGTCACTTATATAGCAAGAATGTAACTATAGTACACTTGTATAATGTATTTGTGTGTGTATATATATATATAATCATTAGTAGAATAGGCATTTACATTGCATAATTCAAATACTAGGGTGCCCAGTCTAAAGGTGAGTAAAATATTTGCATTGATATGGCTAGTAGCTTTCCCCTCTGGACTAGCAACCTTTTTCTAACATTGGCTGTGCTAAATGGATATTAATTACAGAGAAGCACACTAGCTAATGGCGCCAGCCTCCATAAGACAATATAACACACTTAAAGGGGCAGTAAACTTACAAACTAATGTTATATAATTCTGCACATTAGGTTACCGACAGATTTATACAATAAATTATAGCAGAGAAATTTTATGTAAAAGATTCTTTTTCCAGAACGTCGCTCCTTGCTCTACTGATCGGGTCTGTTTTTTCCACAGCGCATCGCGGCAACACTGTCTAGTCACAGTGTGCCAGGTGGCGCCATTAAAATTAATGCAGCTCACTCCCGCTCTGGTCTAGTAGCAGGAGTGAGCTATATTCATTTTAAAGGGACACTAAACGCCATTTTTTTCTTTCATGATTCAAATAGAGCATGCAATTTTAAGCAATTTTCTAATTTACTCCTATTATCAGTTTTTCTTTGATTTCTTGCTA
Organism: Bombina bombina; assembly: GCF_027579735.1. Taxonomy (NCBI): domain Eukaryota; kingdom Metazoa; phylum Chordata; class Amphibia; order Anura; family Bombinatoridae; genus Bombina; species Bombina bombina. Next base: position 40,275,387 of record NC_069507.1, on the reverse strand, counting down.
TCTTTATTAAAAAAAGCAGGAATGTGATGCATAGGAGCCATCCCATTTTTAGTTGAGAACCTGGGTTATGCTTGCTTATTGGTGGGTAAATGTAAGCCTCCAATAAGCAAGCGCTATCCATGGGGCTGAACCTAAAATGGGCTGGCTGCTAAGATTTACATTCCTGCTTTTAAAATAAAGATAGCAAGAGAATGAAGAAAAATTGATAATAGGAGTAAATTATAAATTCCATGTTCTATCTGAATCATAAAAGAAAATATTTGGGTTCAGTGTCCCTTTAATGGTGCGACCGGACACACTATGACTAGACAGTGTTGCCGCAATGCGCTGGGGAAAAACCAGACCCGCTCAGTAGAGCAAGGAGCGGCGTTCTGGAAAAAGGAGCTTTTACATAAAATTTCTCTGCAATAATTTAGTGTATAAATCTGACGGTAAGCTAATGTTATTAATTATAATTATATAACATTAGTTTGTAAATTACTGCCCCTTTAAGTATGGAGAATGCTACACTCAAAATAAATTTGTGTGTGGATATTTATTAAGCGATGAAAAGCAAAACACCCAGTGGTATAAATTTAATTAAAAAGATTAATTACAATTAAAAGAGCTAATAAACCCAATGTTACACTGAGTCACACAAAACAAATTAGTTTATTTTGGCTGTTGCAATTTAGAATTTAGTTTTTTTTCTCCTGAGCAATATCAATTTTCAGCTATTTTGTATTTACCTTTAATATTCACATTTATGCCAAATGTAAAGGCATACTATTACTATTTCCGCCGTTTGTTTTTTTTAGTTCCACATTACTGAGAGGTGAATAATGGAATTATCAATATAAAGTTGCAAAACCTTAATGAATTAAACTAAATAAGTGTAACATTTTAGGTATATTTCCACAAAGCTTCCCTATTGCTGTTAAAAAGAGCAAATTCTATTTGTTGTCAATATATTAAGCGAACAAACTGTAACAACCTGTGCTCCTTAACCTCCCTCTGACAAACATTGTATTCTGAGGGGAAATGGGCCCCAAATCAATCGGAGAACCCCTCTCAATGAAGAAATCATTTGCACATCTTCCCTCTTCACCTTCCTCCAGCGGAGGCAAAAATAAGGCTCACTACTATAGAGGTGGGAGGGGTTATATAGAGCTCTTGGGATTTGGGAATCTTTGCCTCCTCCTAGTGGCAGATAATGTAATTCTAAGGAGTAATGGGTTGTGAGCTCTTACCACCTTTATGAAAGAAAGAGCAAATTATACTTGTTCTAAAAATACTAGGAGAAAAAAAAGAGTTTATAAATATTACATTGAAGAAAATTTTCAAAATCAAGTGAAAAATTCTTGTCTTTGCAATGATAGTTTCTATTTAAATTTCAAAGCATTCTATCTACAGATAAATGTAAATAATATTTTACAAATGTTTGTAACTTTTGAAATATGAAACATTATAATGAAAAAAACAGAACAGTGTAAATTAGTTAAGGAATATGTAGATACTATATAATGTGTTCTGGAAACACAACATAAATTTGACATGTAAAGAAGTCTGTCGTTTTTTTAAGTGTTTTGACTGATAAAAAACTAGATACCTTTGACCCTTCAGTTGACACAATTGTTAAAGGTGCATTCAGGGCCTGCGAGTTTGCAGAGCTTAGTGTTGGGACTGTGAATTTGCTGGCTGACATTTGAATTTTCTGAGTGAAGTGCTGGGCTAATGAGTTCGCTGGGTGAAGTGTTGGGCCTGTGCATTTGCTGGTTGAAGTTTGGGTCTCTGAATATGGTGGGTGAGGTATTGGGCCTGTGAATTTCTTCGGTGAGTTATAGGGATGGGCGAATGTGTTTATATTTAAATTTGGATGTTAGAACGAATGTTATTGTAGAAATTCAATTTACGTAACCGAATGTTGACAAGAACGAATATTCTCAAAAATGTTATAATCGAATGCTATTTACAGTTTTTGAATGTCACTTTCGAATTTGAATGTTCATAGTTAGATTGAATGTTCACATTTGAAATTTTGAATGTAACATTCAATTTAACAAATACTATTCAGAAGTTCAATAGTTCATGTGGTAGGGAATTTAGTAAATTGATACATAATAGATACAAATATATCAATTTAAATGTTTCTATTTCAAATATTGCATAATTTGAATATTACATTTAAAGAAAGCATTAGAAATATTATTACATATACATAAATTCGAATTTTTCAAATTTGAATATTGCATAATTTGAACATTACATTTAAAGAAAGCATTATAAATACTATTACAAATATATAAATTCGAATTTTTCTTATTCGAATATTGCATAATTCAAACACAGGAAACAAATGTTGGAATGTTGTACAAACATTCCAAATTTGAAATGAATGAACGAATGTACGAATGTGTTAAAATTAGTTTCATTTTTCGAATGTTGCAAAACGTTCGCCCATCCCTAGTGAGTTGATGGGCCTGTGTATTTGCTGGGCGAGGTATTGGGCCTTTGAATTTGCTGGGTGAGGTATTGGGCCTGTGTATTTGCTGGGTGAAGTATTGGGCCTGTGTATTTGCTGGGTCAGGTATTGGGCCTTTGAATTTGCTGGGTTAGGCATTAGGCCTGTGAATTTGCCAAGTGAGATATTGGGGCTGTGAATTTGCTGTGTGAGGTATTGGGCCTGTGAATTTGCTGGGTGAGTTATTGGGCCTGGGAATTTGCTGGGTGAGGTATTGGGCCTGTGTGTTTGCCAAGTGAGGTATTAGGCCTGTGAATTGGCTGGGTGAGGTACTAGGCCTTTGAATTTGCTGAGTGAGATATTGGGCCTGTGAATTTGCTGGGTGAGGTACTAGGCCAGTGAATTTGTTGGGTGAGGTACTAGGCCTGTGAATTTGCTGGGTGAGGTATTGGACCTGTGAATTTGCTGGGTGAGGTACTAGGCCTGTGAATTTGCTGGGTGAGGTACTAGGCCTGTGAATTTTCTTGGTGAGGTACTAGGCCTGTGAGTTTGATGGGTGATGTGAATTTACTGGGTGAGGTACTGGGCCTGTGAATTTGATGGGTGAGGTACTAGGCCTGTGAATTTGATGGGTGAGGTACTAGGCCTGTGAATTTGATGGGTGATGTACTAGGCCTGTGAATTTGCTGGATGAGGTATTGGGTCTGTGAATTTGTTGGGTGAGGTACTAGGCCTGTGAGTTTGCTGGGTGAGGTACTAGGCCTGTGAGTTTTCTGGGTGAGGTACTGGGCCTATGAATTTACTGGGTGAGGTACTAGGTCTGTGAATTTGCTGGGTGAGATACTAGTCCTGTGAATTTACTGGGTGAGGTATTGGGCCTGTGAATTTGCTGGGTGAGGTACTGGGCCTGTGAATTTACTGGGTGAGGTACTAGGTCTGTGAATTTGCTGGGTGAGATACTAGTCCTGTGAATTTACTGGGTGAGGTATTGGGCCTGTGAATTTGCTGGGTGAGGTACTGGGCCTGTGAATTTGCTGGGTGAGATACTAGGCCTGTGAATTTACTGGGTGAGGTACTAGGTCTGTGAATTTACTGTGTGAGGTATTGGGCCTGTTAATTTGATGGGGGGGGGGATACTAGGTCTGTGAATTTGCTGTGTGAGGTATTGGGCCTGTGTATTTGCTGGGTGAGGTACTAGGCCTGTGAATTTGCTGTGTGAGGTATTGGGCCTGTGAATTTGCTGGGTGAGGTACTAGGTCTGTGAATTTGCTGTGTGAGGTATTGGGCCTGTGAATTTGCTGTGTGAGGTATTGGGCCTGTGAATTTGCTGGGTGAGGTACTAGGCCTGTGAATTTGCTGGGTGAGGTACTAGGCCTGTGAATTTGCTGGGTGAGGTACTAGGCCTGTGAATTTGCTGGGTGAGGTACTAGGCCTGTGAATTCGCTGGATGAGTTATTGGGTCTGTGAATTTGCTGGGTGAGGTATTGGGTCTGTGAATTTGCTGGATGAGGTATTGGGTCTGTGAATTTGCTGGGTGAGGTATTGGGTCTGTGAATTTGCTGGATGATGTATTGGGTCTGTGAATTTGCTGGGTGAGGTAATTTGCCATTTCTGTATAAAGATTACTATAAGGATAAAAAGCTGCAGATGCCCAGGAAGCTGGCACTTTGCCATTATCAGTTTCCTCTCTCAGGGTTTGGGAACAGACATTCCTTTATTTTGAGCACAATTCATACTTTGTCCCAGTCTTTACTGGGTAATGAAAGGAAATGCACGTAACAACCCTTAATAAGCAGTGAGGGCACATTCATACTGACAAAGAGCAGCTGATAAAGTGATCAATTAAATTAACGTTTAATTAAAAGGAACCAACAACAGTTAAAACTTGCAAATAGACATTTTTAGTTTAATACATTAACCAATTACATTATGTGTTTCATAGATAAATAACAGCTGGGCCGAAACTTAATCTGTGGCTGTAAACATGATAGTGAGTACAGTCAAATAAACAAATCCCTAATTATACCTGTTCTTAGGCAGTACAGTAAAATCAAAGGTAAACCCTTTGCTATAGAATATGAGACAGACATAGCTAGATACAGAGACACACAGACAGACAGACAGACAGACAGACAGATGATAGATAGATAATGGATAGATAGATAGATAATGGATAGATAGATAGATAATGGATAGATAGATAGATAGATAGATAGATAGATAGATAGATAGATAGGAGGGAGAGAGGGATAGACAGATTATAGACAGACAGACTATAGATAGATAGATAGATAGATAGATAGATGGGAAGGAGATGGATAGATAGATAGATAGATAGATAGAGGGGTGAGAGAAATGGATAGATAGATAGATAGATAGATAGATAGATACACATCTAAAACTGTGAAGACTGCTGAAGGCCAATAACACCTCACTTCATAGCTTTTAAAATCTAATTTTTATTCATACTTCCCCTGGTTAGTAGGATGCAGAAATTTAAATGGACATTAAACCCAAAAAAAAATTCTTTCATGATTCAGATAGAGAATACAGTTTTAAACAACATTCCAATTTACTTCTATTATCTAATTTGCGTTATTCCTTAGATATCTGTTGTTGAAACATAGAAACATAGAAACATAGAATTTGACGGTAGATAAGAACCAAAAAGGCCCATCAAGTCTACCCATATTACATGTTACTTTTTCCTTAGGATAGCCTTATGCATGTCCCAGGCATTTTTAAATTCCTTTACAGTCTTTGTGTTTACCACCTCAAATGGAAGTTTATTCCATGAATCCACCACCCTTTCTGTAAAAAAATGCTTCCTCAAATTTCTCCTGAATCTACTACCCTCTAACTTTAGATTGTGACCCCTTGTTTTGGCATTTATTTTTTTGTGAAAAATGCAGAAATAGCAATGCACATGGGTGAGCCCTATTACACGAGGCATCTATGTGCAGCCACCAAGCCTATCTAGATATGCTTTTCAGCCAAGGATATCAAGAGAATGAAGCAAATTAGATCATACAAGTAAATTAGAAAGTTGTTTAAAATGACATGTTCTTTCTAAATCATGAAAGAAAAAAGTTGGGTTTCATGTCCCTTTAAGGCATAACGTGGATCAAAGTATTTAATGCATGGAAGCAAATGAATAAGGCATTGTAAGACTAATCTGCATAAATTTACATGAATCTCCTGCTGCTGTTGGATGTGCAGATGTGCTACACAAGGCATCTTTTTAACTCATGTAATTTGCAGTAGAAGTTTGCTTGTAGCATGTTCGCACCATGGGGGATATTTATCAAAGCCTCAACTATGCTGCATTCGCCGGCACCAATACGCTCGCCTAACATGCCGGCCACGGACCTGAATACGATCTCCATATTTATAAAAAAAAGCCTGCAAAAAGCTGCGCACCAAGTATGGGGCGATGATCATCGGACTGTTGTTAACTAGCAGTCATCGATCTCGCTGCTATTCAGCTTTTTCCCAACTTTATTTATATCCTGTCACTAAACGCCGCCACTAATAATAAACTAATTTAAACTAGTACCCCCTAAACCTAACGCCCCTAACTTTATATTAAAATTACAATTTCCCTATCTTAAATTAAATTAAAACTTACCTGTCAAATTAAAAAAACTAACAATTAAACTAATATAACTATTAAACTAAAATTAAACTAACTACCAATTAAATAAACTATAGTACACATTAAAAAAATCATAACACTAGTGTAAAAATTACAACGTATCTAATTACAAAAAATAAAAAAAACTAAATTACAAAAAATAACAAACACTAAATTTTGAAAAATAACAAAAGAAATTATCAAAAATAAAAAATAATTACACCTAATCTAATAGCCCTATAAAAATAAAAGCCCCCCCAAATAAAAAAAACCCTAGCCTACAATAAAACATAATTTATATAAGAACTTACCTGATAAATTAATTTCTTTCATGAGCTAGTGACGTATGGGATATACAGGAGGGGCAACGTTTCCCAAACCTCAAAATGCCTATAAATACGCCCCTCAGCACACCCACAATTCAGTTTAACGAATAGCCAAGTAGTGGGGTGATAGAAAAAGGAGTAAAAAGCATCAAAAAGGAATTGGAAATATAATTGTGCTTTATACAAAAAAACATAACCACCATAAAAAGGGTGGGTCTCATGGACTCTTGCCAATATGAAAGAAGTGAATTTATCAGGTAAGTTCTTACATAAATTATGTTTTCTTCCATGTAATTGGCAAGAGTCCATGAGCTAGTGACGTATGGGATAGTAATACCCAAGATGTGGAACTCCACAGAAGAGTCACTAGAGAGGGAGGGATAAAATAAAAACAGTCATTTTCCGCTGAAAAATTAAATCCACAACCAAAAGAATAAGTTTTTCTCATAAATAAAAAGAAAAAATCTTAAAACATAAGCAGAGGAATCAAACTGAAACAGCTGCCTGAAAAACTTTTCTACCAAAAAACTGCTTCCGAAGTGGCAAAAACATCAAAACGGTAGAATTAAGTAAATATATGCAAAGGAGACCAAGTCGCTGCTTTGCAAATCTGATCAACTGAGGCTACATTCTTAAAAGCCCACGAAGTGGAGACTGATCTAGTAGAATGAGCTGTAATTCTCTGAGGCGGGGCCTGACCCGACTCCAAATAAGCCTTATGAATCAAAAGCTTTAACCAAGATGCCAAGGAAATGGCAGAAGCTTTCTGACCTTTCCTAGAACCAGAAAAGACAACAAATAGACTAAAAGTCTTCCTGAAATCTTTAGTAGCTTCAACATAATATTTCAAAGCTCTTACAACATCCAGAGAATATAAGGATCTTTCCAAAGAATTCTTAGGATTAGGACACAAAGAGAGGACAACAATTTCCCTATTAATGTTGTTAGAATTAACAACTTTAGGTAAAAATTTAAATGAAGTCTGCAAAACTGCCTTATCTTGATGAAAAATCAGAAAAGGTGACTCACAAGAAAGAGCAGATAATTCAGAAACTCTTCTAGCAGAAGAGACAGCCAAAAGGAACAACACTTTCCAAGAAAGTAGTTTAATATCCAAAAAATGCATAGGCTCAAAAGGAGGAGCCTGTAAAGCTTTCAAAACCAAATTAAGACTCCAAGGAGGAGAGATTGATTTAATGACATGCTTGATACGGACCAAAGCCTGAACAAACCAGTGAATATCAGAAAGCTTAGCAATTTTCTGTGAAATAAAACAGAAAGAGCAGAAATGTGTCCCTTCAAGGAACTTGTAGACAAACCTTTATCCAAACCATCCTGAAGAAACTGTAAAATTCTAGGAATTTTAAAAGAATGCCAGGAGAATTTATGAGAAGAACACCATGAAACATAAGTCTTCCAAACTCGATAATAAATCTTCCTAGAAACAGATTTACGAGCCTGCAACATAGTATCAATCACCGAGTCAGAGAAACCTCTATGACTAAGCACTAAGCGTTCAATTTCCATACCTTCAAATTTAACAATTTGAGATCTTGATGGAAAAACAGTCCTTGAGACAGAAGGTCTGGTCTTAAAGGAAGTGGCCAAGGTTGACAACTAGACCTAACTCATCCACTGACTCCACCTGAGGATCCCTGGACCTAGACAGGTACTTGGGAAGTTTCTTGTGTAGATGGGAAGCCATCAGATCTATTTCTAGAAAACCCCACATCTGAACAATCTGAAAAAACACATCTGGATGGAGTGACCACTCCTCCAGATGTAAAGTCTGACGGCTGAGATAATCCGCTTCCCAATTGTCTACACCTGGGATATATACTGCAGAAATTAGACAAGAGCTGGATTCCGCCCAAGCAAGTATCCAAGATACTTCTTTCATAGCTAGGGGACTGCAAGTCTCACCCTGATGACTGACATATGCGACAGTTGTGATAGTCTGTCTGAAAACAAATGAATGGTTCTCTTTTCAACAGAGGCCAAACCTGAAGAGCCCTCCTGAAAATAGCACAGAGTTCTAAAATATTGATTGGTAACCTCGCCTCTTGAGATTTCCAAACCCCTTGTGCTGTCAGAGATCCCCAGACAGCTCCCCAACCTGAAAGACTTGCATTTGTTGTGATTACAGTCCAAGTTGGATGAACAAAAGAGGCCCCTTGAATTATACGGTGGTGATCTAACCACCAAGTCAGAGAAAGTTGAACATTGGGATTTAAGGATATTAATTGTGATATCTTTGTATAATCCCTGCACCATTGCTTCAGCATACAAAGCTGGAGAGGTCTCATATGAAAATGAGCAAAGGGGATCGCGTCCGATGCTGCAGCCATGAGACCTAAAACCCCTATGCACGTAGCCACTGAAGGGAATGATTGAGACTGAAGGTTCTGACAAGCTGAAACCAATTTAATTGGTCTCTTTTATGTTAGAGACAGAGTCATGGTCACTGAATCTATCTGGAAACCTAAAAAGGTGACCCTTGTCTGGGGAATCAAGGAACCTTTTGGTAAATTGATCCTCCAACCATGTTTTTGAAGAAACAACACTCGTTGATTTGTGGGAGATTCGGCAAAACGTAAAGACTGGGCTAGTACCAAGATATCGTCCAAATAAGGAAACACTGCAATGCCCTGTTCTCTGACTACAGAGAGTAGGGCACCGAGAACTTTTGAAAAAATTCTTGGAGCTGTCACTAGGCCAAATGGAAGAGCGACAAATTGGTAATGCTTGTCTAGAAAAGAGAATCTCAGAAATCGATAGTGGTCTGGATGAATCGGAATATGAAGATATGATCCTGTAAGTCTATCGTGGACGTATAATGACCTTGCTGAACAAAAGGCAGAATAGTTCTTATAGTCACCATTTTGAAAGTTGGCACTTTTACAAAACAGTTCAAAATTTCCTTTCTTTGGGAAATGAATAGATTTGAATAAAACCCCAGACCCTGTTCCTGAAACGGAACAGGTATAATTATCCCTGAAAGCTCTAGATCTGAAACACACTTCAGAAAGGCCTGGATCTGCTGGAACACGTGAGAGAAAAAAATCTTCTCACAGGAGGTCTTACTCTGAATCCTATTCGATACCCTTGAGAGACAATGCTCTGAATCCATTGATTTTGGACAGAATCTGCCCAAATGTTTTGGAAAAATTTTAATCTGCCCCCCACCAACTGAGCTCGAATGAGGGCCGCACCTTCATGCAGACTTGGGGGCTGGGTTTGGTTTCTTAAAAGGCTTGGATTTATTCCAACTTGAAGAGGGTTTCCAATTGAAACCAGATTCTTTGGGGAAAGGATTGGCTTTCTGTACCTTATTCTGTCGAAAAGAATGAAAACGATTAGAAGCCTTAGATTTACCCTTAGATCTTTTATCCTGAGGTAAAAAAAACTCCCTTCCCACCAGTAACAGTTGAAATAATTGAAATCAACTGAGAACCAAATAAATTGTTACCTTGGAAAGAAAGAGATAGTAATCTAGACTTAGATACCATGAGGCCAATTTAACAAAGGTCTTGCGGACCTGATCCGACAGTGCGGATCAGGTCCGCAAGACCTCGCTGAATGCGGAGAGCAATATGCTCTCCGTATTCAGCATTGCACCAGCCCCCTGCAAACTCGCGGCCAATGGGCCACCAGCAGGGAGGTATCAATCAACCCGATCGTACTTGATCGGGTTGAATTGAGGCGATTCCTGTCCGATCATCAGAGCAGGTGGACAGGGTTATGAAGCAGCAGCCTTTAGACCACTACTTCATAACTGCTGTTTCTAAACACGGCCCTTCAAGCTCCATTCGGAGCTTGATAGATAGGCCTCCATGTCAGCATTCCAATATTTAAGCCACAAAGCTCTTCTAGCTAAGATAGCTAAAGACATAGATTTAACATCAATTTTTATGATATAAAAAATAGCATCACAGATAAAATGATTAGCATGTTGAAGCAAGCAAACAATGCTAGACAAATTAGGATTGGTTTCCTGTTGCGCTAAACTTTCCAACCAAAAAGTTGATGCAGCTGCAACATCAGCCAAAGAAATGGCAGGCCTGAGAAGATAGCCAGAATATAAATTATCTTTCCTTAGATAAGATTCAAGTTTCCTATCTAAAGGGTCCTTAAAGGAAGTACTATCTTCCATAGGGATAGTAGTATGTTTGGCAAGAGTAGAGATAGCCCCATCAACTTTGGGGATTTTTTCCCAAAACTCCAATCTAATTGCTGGCAAAGGATACAACTTTTTAAACCTAGCAGAAGGAATAAAAGAAGTACCAGGCCTATTCCATTCCTTTGAAATCATATCAGAAATAGCATCAGGAACTGGAAAAACCTCTGGAGTAACCACAGGAGGTTTATAAACAGAATTTAAACGTTTACTAGTTTTAATATCAAGAGGACTAGTTTCCTCAATATCCAAAGTAATCAACACCTCTTTTAACAAGGAACAAATATACTCCATCTTAAAGAGATAAGTAGATTTGTCAGTGTAAATATCTGAGGTACGTTCTTCTGAATCAGATAGATCCTCATCAGAGAAGGATAAATCAGTATGTTGTCGGTCATTTGAAATTTTATCAACTTTATGAGAAGTTTTAAAAGACCTTTTATGTTTATTAGAAGGCGGAATAGCAGACAAAGCCTTCTGAATCGCATCAGCAATAAAATCTTTTATATTCACAGGGATATCATGTACATTAGATGTTGAAGGAACAACAGGCATTGTACTAGTACTGATGGATACATTCTCTGCATGTAAAAGCTTATCATGACAACTGTTACATACTACCGCTGGAGATATAATCTCCGCTAACTTACAACAGATACGCTTATCTTTGGTAGAACTGTTATCAGGCAGCAGGAATTCAACAGTGGTTTCTGACAGATTGAGACATCTTGCAAATGTAAGAAAGTATGACGCGCAACACAAAATTAAAATTTTTGCCGCTAACAACATCCAGAAATGACGCAACTCGCGTCATGGCAGACGCAACCTTGTGCAAGGAACCTGGCGTCAACTAAGATGCTGGAAATGGTGAATTTGCATCACTGAATGTACCTTTGCGCCAAAAAGATTCTTGCTCCAAGAATGACGCAATAAATATAAGCATTTTGCAGCCTCGCAAACCTAATTTTGCCCGCGAAAATGAATGAAAACAGTAAATTTTTAAGAAAAGACTTACCCCAGGTAAGAAAATAACTTCCTTAATATGTTTTCCCAATTTTGAAACTGATAGTCTGCAAAAGGAAATATACATAAACCTGACTCATGGCAATACATATATTTAGAACTTTACATTAATAAATAAAGTGCCAAACCATAGCTGAGAGTGTCTTAAGTAATGAAAACATACTTACCGAAAAACACCCATCCACATATAGCAGATAGCCAAACCAGTACTAAAACAGTTATCAGGAGAGGTAATGTAATATGAGAGTATATCGTCGATCTGAAAAGGGAGGTAAGAGATGAATCTCTACGACCGATAACAGAAAACCTATTAAATGATCCCCGCGAGGAAAACCATAGAATTCAATAGGTGATACTCCCTTCACATCCCTCTGACATTCACTGTACTCTGAGAGGAATCGGGCTTCAAAATGCTGAGAAGCGCATATTACAGAATAAAATCAAGCACAAACTTACTTCACCACCTCCACAGGGAGGCAAAGTTTGTAAAACTGAATTGTGGGTGTGGTGAGGGGTGTATTTATAGACATTTTGAGGTTTGGGAAACTTTGCCTCTCCTGGTAGGATTGTATATCCCATACGTCACTAGCTCATGGACTCTTGCCAATTACATGAAAGAAACTACCAATAGCCCTTAAAAGGGCATTCAAATCGGCCAATAGAATTTCAGTAGCTCTCATCCTATTGGCTGATTTGAACAGCCAACAGGATTTCAGGAGCTCCCCTTTTGGCTGATTAGCAATTTCCAAAATCAAATCAGCCAATAGGAATGCAAGGGACGCCATTTTGAATCGCGTACCTTGCATTGAAGATTTAGTATACGGCAGCAACCATATGAAGAGGATGCTCCGTGCCGGATGTCTTTAGGATGGACCCACTACGCACCGCCGGGATGAAGATAGAAGACACCAACGTGATGAAGATAGAAGATGCCGCCTGGATGAAGAAGGAGCTGCCGGGATGAATATCCTTCAAGCGGGACTTCAGCAACTGTGAGTACCTAAACAGGGGTTAGTGTTAGGTTTTTTTTAAGGTTTTTTGGGTGGGGTTTTTTTTAATTTAGGGTTTGGGCTATTCTTAAAAGAGCTAAATATCCTTTTTTAGGGCAATGCAAAAGAGCTAAATTTATTGGCCAATAGAATGAGAGCTGTTTAAATCCTATTGGCTGATTTGAATAGCCAATAGGATTTTAGCAGCCCTAATTCCTATTGGCTGATTCAAATCTGTCAGCGAATAGGAATGCAAGGGACGCAATCTTGGATGACGTCACTTGCATTGAAATTCCAGTTTACGGCGGCGACCGTAAGAAGAGGAGCTCCACGCCGGATGTCTTCAGGATGGACCCGCTCCGTGCCGGCTGGATGAAGATCAAAGAGGCTGCCTGGATGAAGACTTCTTGCCGCATGAATGAGAAATTTGCCGGCTGGATGAAGATAGAAGAGGCCGCCTGGATGAAGACTTCGCCGGCTAGATGGATCCTTCAAGCGGGACTTCAACAACTGTAAGAGGATTGTCTTGGGGTTAGTGTTATGTTTTTTAAGGGTTTTTTGGGTGGGTTTTTTTTTTAGTTTAGGGTCTGGGCAGTAAAAGAGCTACATGCACATACAAATGCCCTTTTCAGGGCAATGGTTAGCTTAGGTTATTTTAGAGTTAGGGCTTTTATTTGGGGGGGTTGGTTGTGGGGGTGGTGGGTTTTACTGTTGGGGGTGGGTGCTAAGAATAACATGCCACTTTTAATCTAGCCAATGGCTGTACTTTTAAGGTTCAGATCAAAGGGCAAGACACAACTCAAGTACTTTTGTAATATTATGTTCTATGTATCTCATTGTTTCCTTATGTAATTGCTGCTGTAATACTGTGTCTTATTTGTTTAATTGGTTCCCACTTTTGTAAAAATGCTCAATATATTCATATCCCTTTTTGCTACCTCCTGTCTCTATAACAAACCACATTATTCAATTACTCCTTCTCCCTCTCCACTTGCACTGTTCATTAGCCCATCTCTCTTAAACTCACCTTACTTTTGTACTCATGAACTTTACCTATACCTATTCAGAAACGTGTCTTTCTCTTCCTTAGACACAGCATCCACTGCTGCTCTGTCACATGGGGGTCTCTACTTTAGCTACACTCCTAGGTCTGGTAATAGACAAGGAGGTGATGTAGGTATTTTACTTTCCTCTCGTACCTTTCAACAAATACAACTCATCTCTTACCTCACATTTTCCTCATTTGAAACCCACATGATTCGCTTATTCTCTCCCTTCTCTATACGTGTTTCAGTCATAAACCGACCCCCTGGCTCCTCAACTCCATTTCTAGATCACTTGGCTGCCTGGCTACCTTATTTCCTTTCCTCAGACACCCCTGCCCTCATTCTTGGTGACTTCAACATCCCTCTTGACAATCCCACTGCCTCCTCTGCAAAACAACTTTTGCAACTCACTTCCTCTTTCGGTTGTCACAATGGACTGATTCTCCCACTCACAAGGACGATCACTCCCTTGACCTGATCTTTATCTATTGATGTACTATCTTAAACTTCACAAACTTCCCTTTTCCTCTTTCCAACCACCATCTCCTCACTTGCAACATATCATCCCTCCCTACAACTCTCCCTCCTCCTACTCCTCACATTAAACTTTACAGAAGCATTATGTCATTAAATCAGCAACAGCTTGCTAATTCCCTCGAACCTCTCCTCTGATCCTTCTCCTCCTTTTCCTGCCCTGACCCATCTATCTGCCACTATAATTCCACCCTTACATCCGTCCTTGACAATCTGTCCCCTCTTACCATAGCTCGGAAATCAAACACTCATCCTCAGCCCTGGCATACTCCTCTGACACGGTACCTACGCAGATGTTCACGTACTGCTGAGCGGCACTGGAGAAAATCTCGGAGTTCAGCTGATTTTCTTCACTACAAATTCATCTTGAACTCCTACTATTCTGCACTTAATCTCTATAAGCAACACTACTTCTCTACTCTTATCTCTAACCTTTCTTCAAACCCAAAATGTCTGTTCTCCACTTTCAATACTCTTCTCCGCCCACCTCCTAATACAACTTCTCTGTCAGCTCAAGACTTTGCCAGCCACTTCAATAACAAAATTGACTCCATCAGAAACTAAATCAGCTCTCAACATAATTCCATTCTCTCACCCCCTCATATGCTCGCAACCAACCACAACCCACATAGCCATAAACTTAACTTTTTCTCCCCTGTTACTGAGGAAGAAATTTCGGCACTTATACTACGCTCTCACCTCACTACATGTCCCCTTGACCCTATCCCCTCACAGCTACTCCCCTCCCTCTCTTCTACCCTTACTCCTATACTCACACACATTTTCAACCTCTCCTTCAGCACTGGTATATCTCACTCATCTCTGAAACATGCACTGGTCACACCAATCCTCAAAAAACCTTCCCTTGATCCAACCTCCCCATCCAACTACCACCACTATTTCCCTCCTCCCTCTTGCCTCAAAGCTTCTCGAAAAACTAGCATATGCATGCCTATCCCATTTCCGTACATTGAACTCCCTCCATGACCCACTGCAATCTGGATTTTGTCCCCATCACTCCACAGAGACAGCAATCGTTAAGGTTACCAAATACCTACTTACAACAAAATCAAAAGGCCACTTCTCTCTGCTTATCCTCCTTGATCTGTTCGCAGCCTTTGATACTGTTTACCACCCTCTTTTGCTCCAAACCCTCCAATCCTTCGGCATCTGTGACACAGCCCTCTCGTGGTTCTCTTCCTACCTGTCAAACCGTACCTTTAGTGTAGCCTTCTCGGGGGCCTCCTCTGCCCCGTCACCACTTTCTGTCAGGGTACCACAAGGTTCTGTCCTCGGTCTCTTACTCTCCTCAATCTACACATCATCATTAGGTTCCCTAATAAAGTCTCACGGTTTCCAATATCATCTGTCTGCCAACGACACCCATATCTACTTCTCTGCACCAGACCTATCTCCTTCTTTGCTAACCCGTGTCATTAACTGTCTTTCTCACATCTCTTCCTGGATGTCCTCTCACTACCTCAAGCTAAATTTCTCCAAAACCGAGCTCCTTATTTTCCCCCCTTCTTCCAAAATCTCCACCCCAATCTCTCTATAACTGTTGACAACTCCATCATTACCCCTACCCCACATGCCCGATGTCTCAGGGTCACATTTGACTCAGATCTTTCTTTCACTCCTCACATTCAGTCCTTGGCTAGAGCCTGCCGCTTCCACCTTAAAAACATCTCTAAAATTAGACATTTTCTTACGCAAGACACAACTAAGATTTTAATCCACTCTCTCATTCTTTCCCGCCTTGATTAATGCAACTCTGTCCTCTCTGGTCTCCCCAGCTGCCGCCTAGCTCCTTTACAATCCATAATGTATGCCTCTGCCAGGCTCATCTTCCTTAAACGTCGCTCTTCATCTGTTGCACCTCTCTGCCAATCCCTTCACTGGCTTTCTCTTGCCTCTAGGATTAAACACAAAATTCTCACTCTGACATACAAAGCCCTCAACTGCACTGCTCCCCCCTATATTTCAGATCTTGTCTCCAGAAACTCTCCCTCCCGTCCCATTCACTCTGCTCATGACCTCCTACTCTCCTCCTCTCTTGTTAGCTCATCACACTCCCATTTACAGGACTTCTCCAGAATGGCTCCCATCTTGTGGAACTCTCTGCCTCACTCCACAAGACTTTACCCTAGTTTTGAAAGCTTCAAGCGTTCCCTAAAGACTCTACTGTTCAGGGACGCATACAACCTACACTAACCTTTCTTTATACCAGTTCCTCTCCTCCATTGCTATCCCCTGAACCCCCTTAGTATGTATTCCTAAGAGTCCAGCTGTTTGCAGATCACCTTCTTAAGAGCCAACTACAACAGTGCGACTCTTGGCAGGGCCCTCTACCCATTTGATCCCTATAATTGTTTTGTTGTACTTTGCCTTTGTTTATAGCGCTACGGAATCTGTTGACACTCAAATAACCGATAATAATAATAAAGTTGAAAATAAAGACTAAATATAGAAATAAAGATGGTATCATGGTCAAACTTGTGTGTTTGAATCTACTTATACATCAATGATCATTTAAAAGCAATCATAGTAACTTAAATAAGTTATGTTACATAATTATTTATGCAAATGTATGCTACTAAGCAAGGTAGTTTTTTGTTTTCAAGAAAAGGTGTCAAACCTACCTTCAGCAAAATCAGAACTAATGTCTGCTTATTTTTGTGGCCCTAGGAATAAAATAAACTGTGTGCTTTGGGGTGACTACAACTTAAAGGGACACTCAAGTCAAAATTAAAGTGAATGTCAACCTAACATGATAAAGTGGCCGTTTTTTTAAAAAAACTATTAAAAACAGGGGCACTTTCATTTATGAAAGTTTACATTGCACCGGATTTTACAAATACTTACCTTTTACTAAAACACCAGATCGCAGATCCCACGCCTGCAGCTCCTCTGTACTTCGTCAGCAATGACGAAACTGGCTTTCTCCTATCACAGCTTCCCCCCCAGGAACGTTCATCTGGTGAGGCCATGCCGTGATTGGAGGAAGCCGGTTTCGTCATTGCTGTGTAAGTACAGCAGGAAGAAGCAGGCAGGGGGATCGGCGATCTGATGTATCAGGAGAAGAAGGTATTTGTAAAACCCGGTGCAATGTAAACTTTCATGAATGAAAGTGCCCCTGTTTTTAACAGTTTTTTTTTTTTTTAAAACGGGCACTTTATCATGAAAGTTAACATTCAATTTAAACTTTTATGATTCAGAAAGAGCATACAGTTTTAAGAATCTTTCCAGTTTACTTTATAATTATTACATTTTGAACAATCGTTTGATATAAGCATTTTTTGAGGCACCAGCTCCTACTGCACATGTGCAGAAGCGCACAGGGTATACATATACTAGCCTGTGATTGGCTGATAGCTGTCACATGATACAGGGGGCTGGCAAATAGGAGAAAAAATAAATTTGCCAGGAAAAAGATCTACTGCTTTTGTGAAATTCAGCGTAAGTGTAATTACATTGTCTTTTTATTATGCACTTATTAATTATGCAGTTCTACTGTTTTTATTGGTCATTTAAAAGAGCCCTCTCTGGAGGGAAGAATTCCAGACAAATGATACCCTGAAACCTTTCCTAAATCTAGCCTTGTGCCATTGAATATTTTTAAGAAATATATTATTTGTTTGTTTAATGATTATAGATTTATATGTGGACCCCATTGCACTGGGCCATCGTTACATGATTTATATAAAAAAACAAAAAACACTTTTTTAATACCTTAACGTGTCCACAAGATGGTGCTATCAACATTTTAATCTAAATAATGTTTTGTTTGGTTTTCTCATATGCTGTCTCCCTACACAACCCTTTTATTCAGCAAGCCGTTAAATGGAATTAAAAATCGGTTTTACTTAACATTAACAAATGAACACTATGTACAAAGGTTTGCATAAAAATATATTACTTAAAAACATTTTACAAAAGTTGGGATATGAAAAAACTATAGCAGCGCAGGAACTTACTCCTTATAAAAGTAAATGTACATGGTTTCCTTTGCTTTGAAATTACAGGAGCTACAGCAGATAACAGGTCAATCAAACTATACAAATACTTAAAGGGACAGTCTATTTGAAAAAATGTGAGCAAAAGAAGACAGTGCCTCATAGTGCAAATAAGTTCAATAAACTGGAATCACAGAAAAAGGCAAATGGTAGTAGATATACTCACAAGAGTACTGGCACTCTTATGTAAAGAAGTGCGAATGGGCAGGCTGACGTTTAGTATAGCAGTCAGTACGCTGATACAGAAAGCATCCAAACTTCCAAGGTGCAGCTGTGGGCTCTCCTCCACGTTTTGTGCAGCAGTCAGTACACTGATACAGAAAGCATCCAAACTTCCAAGGTACAGCTGTGGGCTCTCCTCCACGTTTTGTGCAGCAGTCAGTACACTGATACAGAAAGCATCCAAACTTCCAAGGTGCAGCTGTGGGCTCTCCTCCACGTTTTGTGCAGCAGTCAGTACACTGATACAGAAAGCATCCAAACTTCCAAGGTACAGCTGTGGGCTCTCCTCCACAGATCGAAGGGAATCGTCTGGAGCAGCAGTGTAAAAGAAAGCAGCTATAGCTGCATGCAGCATCCACTTTGTGCTGATATTAGTCAGAAGTGTCCCAATAAAGGTGAACTCTTACAGAATCGGCAGGGTTTAAGAGGGGTTATTTGGATAGACAAAAGCCAAAAAAAACAAGGCTTAAATATAGGAAATAAAAACAATTTATTTGCAGAGCTTTAAACGCGTTTCTCGGCCGCAAGCTCCTGGCCGTTTCATCAAGTATAATTAATTACACATGTAAGTTGATAACAAATTTAAAAGGAGTGCCAATGCATTTCATTGGTCAAAATCGGACCAATCATAGCCTGAGACACGTCATGTACAAGTTGTAGAATGTAGCCATATTAAAACAAATTGTATAAAAATCAATGAATAGAAACATCTTTACTCATTAATAAAAACATATTAGAATAAACGTCTGTGTGAAATTGAATACATTCAGTCTAGAAGCTATTATGAGACATATATATATAAAAATAAATATTTATCAGAGATGTGTGAAATTTGTTGTGTTTGACACTGTGTTCGATAATGTCTAAATGTTATATACATATGTATGAATTGTAAGATTGAGAACAAACTAATGCCAATATGCGCAAAGTGAAATCTGTACTTCTTCACATCACGGACTAGAATTGCAAAATATATATGCTGGTGCAGATGATTGTGGAGATTTACAAAAGGGTTTAGTAAAAGTTCCAAATGGAGAAAATAAAAGAGTTGAATTATGAACGCTCAGAAAGAAAATAAAAATATGCACATTCAAAATCGATATAATGCATTTGAGAATATTAATGTATGAATAAGATAATGATGGTATTATGCCAAAAAAATTCTTTCTGCAATTTGGAATGACCAAAAAAGACAACTAAGTAACGCTTTGCGTTTAACACTGTATTTGGTTTTGAATCACAAAAACAGACAATGCCACGTAATGTCTGACATTGTATATGCTTTTCTCTAAAAATTGAAAACATATTAAATATAAAATCGGTTATCTAGAAAGTATATTTTTGATGTTTTGTGGTATGATAGACTTGTAGGTCAAATGCTATATAGGTGAGGGACGTGGTTGAAAGCGGTTCCTATTTGATAATAAACGAGTTTAACAACAAAAAGATTTCTTATCAAAATTTAAAGACTGTTTTGTATATTTATTTAAAAGATCAAAGACAAAAATAATAATAATAAAATAATGATAATAAAATAAAAAAATAAAAAGAGAACTAGATCAGAAAAAAAGAAAACGAGATCAGAAAAACCCTGCCGATTCTGTAAGAGTTCGCCTTTATTGGGACACTTCTGACTAATATCAGCGCAAAGTGGATGCTGCATGCAGCTATAGCTGCTTTCTTTTACACTGCTGCTCCAGACGATTCCCTTCGATCTGTGGCGGAGAGCCCACAGCTGTACCTTGGAAGTTTGGATGCTTTCCGTATCAGCGTACTGACTGCTGCACAAAACCTGGAGGAGAGCCCACAGCTGCACCTTGGAAGTTTGGATGCTTTCTGTATCAGCGTACTGACTGCTGTACTAAACGTCAGCCTGCCCATTCGCACTTCTTTACATAAGAGTGCCAGTACTCTTGTGAGTATATCTACTACCGGTTGTCTTTTTCTGTGATTCCAGTTTATTGAACTTATTTGCACTATGAGGCGCTGTCTTCTTTTGCTCACCTTTAAGATACACTGCTTTGATCATCCAGTCCCAAGACTAGCTGCCTGCTGCACCCAGACAATATCACCTTGACAAAGTCTTCGTCTTATTCACAGAGACACTTATTGTTTGAGAAACTGCTCACAACCACATTTTGGGACATCCAATGATAAGCACTTAAAATATTTCTTTCTTCTTATATAGATATTGTATTCAAATGTACTAATTTTTTATCTGCTTTTTTGCTTTATTGATTTGTTTCATTACTTTGGTTTTATTTATTTGGGTTTTATCTGCATATAATTTTTTTTTTTTTTACACTGTCACATTATCAACTCTTTTCATTTTTGTGACGATTTTGTTTTCATAAATTGTTGCCCTGGAGCATAGGGGCTTGTCATCTTGACTAGGAACACTTGGACGTGTTAGCCATTTGGCGCACTCTACCACTATACTGCATTATAGTTTTTTTTCCTATTTGAAAAAATATGTATTGTTTAAAAAGATAGATAATCCCTTTAATTACCCATTCCCCAGTTTTGCAAAACCAACACAGTTATATTAATACACTTTTTACCTCTGTGATTACCTTGTATCTAAGCCTCTGCAGACTTCCCCCTTATCTCAATTAATTTGACAGACTTGCATTTTAGCCAATCAGTGCTGACTGATAAATAACTCCACGTTAGTGAGCACAATTTTATCTATATGGCACGCATGACCTAGCATTGTCTAACTGTGAAAAACTATCAAAATGCACTGAGCTAAGAGGCGCTTAGACATTAGCATATGAGCCTACATAGGTTTAGCTTTCAACAAAGAATACCAAGAGAACAAAGTAAATTTGATGATAAAAGTAAATTGGAAAGTTGTTTAAAATTGCATGCCCTATCTGAATCATGAAAGTTTAATTTTAACTAGACGGTCCCTTTGTATAAAAGGAAATAAAAGCAAAAAACAAAATACTCTAATGTGTTAGAGCATTTTATTATTGTGTATGTGATGTGTGTGTTGTATGAGAGCGGTGTCTGTGTGTTGTATGTGATATGTGTGTTGTATGAGAGTGTGTATGAAGTGTGTGCTGTATAAGTGTGATGTGTGTG
Source organism: Bombina bombina (assembly GCF_027579735.1). Classification (NCBI taxonomy): domain Eukaryota; kingdom Metazoa; phylum Chordata; class Amphibia; order Anura; family Bombinatoridae; genus Bombina; species Bombina bombina. Next base: position 40,253,893 of record NC_069507.1, on the reverse strand, counting down.
TTGTATGAGAGTGTATGTGATGTGTGTGCTGTATGAGTGTGGTGTGTGTGTGATGTGTGTGATGTGTGTGTTGTATGAGTGTGGGGTGTGTGTGATGTGTGTTGTGTGTGCAATGTGTGTGATGTGTGTGTTGTATGAGAGTGTGAGATGTATGTGTGTTGTATGAGAGTGTGCAATGTGTGTTGTATGAGAGTGTGTGTAATGTGTGTGATGTGTGTGTTGTATGAGAGTGTGTGATTTATGTGTGTTGTATGAGAGTGTGTGTGTTGTATGAGAGTGTATGTGATGTGTGTGCTGTATAAGTGTGGTGTGTGTTGTATGGGAGTGTGTGATTTGTGTGTTGTATGAGATTGTGTGTTGTATGAGTGTGATGTGTGTGTTTTATGAGAGTGTGGTATGTGGGTTGTATAAGAGTGTGTTTGTTTATGAGAGTGTATGTGATGTGTGTTTTATTAGAGTGTGTGTGATGTGTGTGCTGTATTTGTGTGGTGTGTGATGTGTGTATTGTATGAAAGTGTATGTGGTGTGTGTGTGTTGTATGAGAGGGTGTGTGATGTGTGTGTTGTATGAAAGGGTGTGATGTGTGTGTTGTATGAGAGGGTGTGTGATGTGTGTGTTGTATGAGAGGGTGTGTGATGTGTGTGTTGTATGAGCGTGTATGTGGTGTGTGTGTTGTATGAGAGGGTGTGGTGTGTGTTGTATGAGAGGGTGTGGTGTGTGCTGTATGAGAGGGTGTGTGGTATGTGTGTGTTTTATGAGAGTGTGTGGTGTGTGTGTTTTATGAGAGTGTGTGGTGTGTGTGTGTGTTTTATGAGAGTGTGTGGTGTGTATGTTGTATGATAGTGTGTGTGTGTGTTTTATGAGTGTGTGTGGTGTGTGTGTTGTATGAGATTGTGTGTTGTATGAGTGTGATGTGTGTGTTTTATGAGAGTGTGGTATGTGTGTGTTGTATGAGAGTGTGGTATGTGGGTTGTATAAGAGTGTGTGTGTTTATGAGAGTGTATGTGATGTGTGTTTTATGAGAGTGTGTGTGATTGTGTGCTGTATTTGTGTGATGTGTGTATTGTATGAAAATGTATGTGGTGTGTGTGTTGTATGAGAGGGTGTGTGATGTGTGTGATGTATGAGAGGGTGTGTGATGTGTGTGTTGTATGAGAGTGTGTGATGTGTGTGTTGTATGAGAGTGTATGTGGTGTGTGTGTTGTATGAGAGGGTGTGTGGTATGTGTGTGTTGTATGAGAGTGTGTGTGTGTTTTATGAGAGTGTGTGGTGTGTGTGTGTGTTTTATGAGAGTGTGTGTTGTATGATAGTGTGTGTGTGTGTGTGTTTTATGAGTGTGTGTGTTGTGTGTGTTGTATGAGAGAGTGTGTTTTGTATGAGAGGGTGTGCAATGTGTTTGTTGTATTAGTGCGATGTGAGTGTGTTGTATGAGAGTTTGTGTGTGTGTGTCTGTGTTTTATGAGATTGTGTGTGTGTGTGTTGTATGAGTGGGTGTTTCATGAGAGTGTGTGGTGTGCGTGTGTTTTATGAGTGTGTGTGGTGTGTGTGTGTTGAATAAGAGTGTGTGGTGTGTGTGTTTTATTAGAGTGTGTGTTTTGTATGAGAGGGTGTGCAATGTGTTTGTTGTATTAGTGTGATGTGAGTGTGTTATATGAGAGTGTGTGTTGTATGAGAGTTTGTGTGTGTGTGTGGGTGTCTGTGTTTTATGAGAGTGTGTGGTGTGTGTGTGTGTGTGTTGTATGAATGGGTGTTTTATGAGAGTGTGTGTGGCTATAACCATTTGTTCCAGAAATTGTTTTAACTTTATGCTCTTGATAAAGGCTTTTTTTAGCCAAAACGCGTTGAACTGTATTTTAAATAAAACCTGAAGCTGCACCTGAAGAAACCTTTGCGATGATTTTAATAAAAGGCTTATTTTAACTGCAATCTCGTGAGTATAACCAGTTTCTGCGCCTACCACATTGTCTGAAATCTGCTACACTATTGTGAGCTCTTTTTATTGGAGGTGAAAGCAACAAGGTTGACTCAGAGGACGTGGACAGCTTGGTTCCCTGGAGGGTACACAGCGCCGCCATTTTCAACACTTTCTGCTTCTATACTCGGTTTGGGAGAACCGGGGTTGGCAGCAAGCACCTGAAGGGAAGTGCTAACATTGCTTCATACTTTATCCTTTCTAATACGATTATTTAAAACAATTTAATATTCAATTTACTACAATTATTTTTAAAAAGTCAAACTCCACCCACTTTTTGCCTTATGTGGAGGAGCCAATCTGAGCTTTAGTCCACAGACAACAAGGCTAGTCACAGTCATATGTTAGTATAAAATGCATAATTTTTCAGTTGTTATCTGATAAATCCAATTAGGGACAAAGTTAGCCTTGAAAAGTCAGCAGGGTGCATTTCAAGTTAAGAGAAATAAAACATGCTCAATTTTCAGAGCAAAATGACATGAAAAAGGGCAAAATAAATAATGAAAAAGCTGCTTCAATACAAATTAACCCATATATGCTTTTTTTTTGCTTTTTTCTTTAAAGGCCAGGTATATTTGTCCGATGCAGTCATGCGTAGTAGAGACTGCAGCGCAAGACAAACATACCTGGCCTTAAGGAAGGATCAGTCAGTGACCGCCGACTGCGCACGAGACAATGCGCGAGACCTCAAAAGGCCGTGAGGATCAGTGTAATGCGCATTAGAGACTGCCCAAGACAGGCCTTAACCCCTTTGCCGCAATCTCGCTAAAAGTAGTGGGCAGCCCATCACTGGAGGAGGGCGGGAGGGGGTAGGACCACTGCACTGCAGAAAAAAAAATGTTGACAGCTGCAGGGAAGGGGGAGTAGGGAGGAAGAGGGGATCCAAGTAGATGGGGAATTTGGCCCGTGTACATGGGCTTTAGGACTAGTTTTATATAAACTGTCATGAAGACCTGATGATTTGAGGTTGTGAGGGGGTAACTTTTTTTCTCAGTGTGTTAATTATTTTGCTTTTCCAGATAAGTAGTTTCTTGTGTCTATCCTTAGAAACTATTTACGACAGAAGGTCTTTTTTTGAGTTTCACTTGAGCTAACTATTACATAAATCCAGTGACCTGGTGCCTCAAGTTGGTAAGATGTTAACACAGAGTAACACGAAACAGTCTACCTATCAAAACACAAGCCTGAGGTCCAGCAGAGGTGACACTAAGACATCTTAAGACATATTTTTATCACTTTTATGTAACAGGGTGACCAAATATATCATGTCATATTTGGTATCAAAATAATCCTCATGATGTCACAATGAGATCTGAGAACCTCTCTATCTGAAAAATTAAATGCACATCTTCATTATTCAACCACATCCAGCAGAGGCAAAAACAAGACTGAGGTACTGGTGAGGTGAGAGGGGGTTTATAGAGTTCTTGGGGTTTGGGTATTTTTGCCTCCTCCTAGTGGTAAAAGGTAATTTGCAGGAGCAATAGATCATGGACTCGCACCACCTGTATGAAAGAAAACATAATTTATGCTTATCTGATAAATTAATTTATTTCATAGTGCGGAGAGTGCACGATCCATTACGCATAAGACTTACCCCACTAGGAGGCAAAGAGCCCTAAACCCCAAGAGCTCTATAAAACCTCTCCCAAAGCAAGTGAGGTAAGAAAAAGAAATAAAAGCCATAAAATGATCAGGGAAAATAGATGTGCTAAAAACCTAACCCCAGAAAAACACAAGGGTGGGGTCTTGTGGACTCTCACCACCATGAAATACATTAAATTTATCTGGTAAGTATAAATTATGTTTTCTTTCATACAGGTGAGAGTCAATGAACCATTACTAATGGAAACTAATACCCAAGATGTGTAGTCCACAAGTAATAACAGGGAGGGATTTAAAAAACATATTTTTTCACTAATACATTAAATCCATAACCTCAAATAAATATATACTTCCTTAAAGGGACAGTCAAGTCCAAAAAAAACTTTCATGATTCAGATAGGACATGTAATTTTAAACAACTTTCCAATTTATTTTTATCACCAATTTTGCTTCGTTCTCTTGGTATTCTTAGTTGAAAGCTAAACCTAGGAAGTTCATATGCTAATTTCTTAGACCTTGAAGGCCTTCTCTAATCGAAATGCATTTTGACAGTTTTTCACCACTAGAGGGCGTTAGTTCATGTGTTTCATATAGATAACATTGAGCTCATGCATGTGAATTTACAGAGGAGTGAGCACTGATTGACTGAAATGCAAGCCTGTCAAAATAACTAAAATTAGGGGGCAGTCTGCAGAGGCATAGATACAAGGTAATTACAGAGGAAAAACGTGTATTATTCTAACTGTGTCGGTTATACAACTGGCGAATGGTTAATTAAGGGATTATCTATCTTTTAAAACAACAAAAAATCTGGTGTTTACTGTCCCTTTAATGAGATAATATATATATTGTTGCTAAAAGGAGAAAAAGTCTAAGGGCTCTAAGGCTCATAGTAAGATCCCTATATCCGGCACCAGAGTTTGTGGTTATCTATCACTAACTAGTAATTCGTCAGAAAAGTGGTTTACACCCTGTTAGTTCCCAAATAACTGTGAACACAAATTGCAATAAGTATTTTTACTCCAAAAAACCTATCGTACACAAAAAAATAAAAATTATACTTTAAACAGTGCACATATGATTAAGTTACTGCCGACAGAACCAAAAAAATAAAGTAATTAATTAACGAATGTGGGCCCACTTTACAGCTAATAATATCTTGAAATCTGAAACATTATAACAGTTCTATTGTTTGAAAAACAATTCCTTATTTGTTTCAAAAAGGATTTCCAACTGTATCCAAAACTGAATCCAACAACTATATCCAATTTTATGAATCCAGCAGTAAATGTAAAGTCACTTTAATGTGGTGGGGCACTTGTAAAACGTCCGTGACTCAGCGGATTGTGAGGGGGACTTATCGTTCACGGGATCTATGAAACTTCACTATGTGCAGTAGTTACTTCTTTCAATAGTGTAAGTTCATTAACAACAATATATGCTGCAGTTAGGAGTACGTGACACCCCAAGGGATTATGGCTGAACTGTATGAGAACGCCTACCTCGCTAGGTTATCAATTGAACTCCATTACAGGTAATTCTTTTAAATTTACCTTGATTGTAGTTTTTGCAATCTCAGCTCACCTTTCTCCCCTTTGGGGAATATTTCACTTGACGGTCTTGTATTACCTCTATTTCAAGGTGTTTTTCCGATCCCACCGTGAGCGTGCCTTTCTCTGCTCCACTGTTTTAGGTCCGGTTCAGCGTGTAGAGGGCTCAGCTGCAGCCCTCTCAGTAATTACCTTCCAGCTACCCCCCGAGCACAGTCTTGTCCTGATAGGATTTTAAAAATCAGGTCATTCGAATGAGTAGGGTATAATTAATGTAGTGGGTGACCCCGAAAACGTTCACCTGAGTAAAGTTATCTCACTACAAAATACGGAGAGTGCCTTTCTTATTTCTATTATGTATATATATATATATATATATATATATATATATATATATATATACATTATATATATATATATATATATATATATACACACAATAAAGGGATATGTCTGCGCTTAGGGATGTAGTGCTCATACTTAGAACTGAACCAGGGCACAGTGATATAGTACAATAATGTAATATTGGAAGTATATGTGTATATGTGTGTGTATGTATATATATATATATATATATATATATATATTATACTTTTAGTAATACATAATAAATCATTCAGTATAGTTGTTATGATTCTATTTAACCACTAGTAAATCTCTTACTTATACCACTTGGTTGCAAAACCAGTCCAGCAAAAAAGGGAGAATGGTAGGGCAGTCCACAATATTGTCCTATTTTAGCAGGATGTGTGACAGTTCCCCAGATGCCTCTAGTTTCGGCTGCTGTGTCCAAGATAGGGAGTCTTCCTCTCCGAAAAGAAGATCCTCCCCAGGTAATTCAGAAACGATAGGGAGTGGACAAGCGCACAAAGGGGGCACTCTTTTTAGGGCTGCTTTTTTTTTCCTGTGTAATCTAATTGCAGTTGCCTGCCTGCCTGCCAGCGTGTGTCAGGCTCACAGCGTATACTGTGCCCACTTGCCCAGTGCCACCACTCATATCTGGTGTAACAGTAGTGTAAATCATTTAAAAAAAAACAACTTTTTTGACTGTGAAACATCAGTCTGCTAGTGTAATCTAATTGCAGTTGCCTGCCTGCCTGCCTGCCAGCGTGTGTGCCAGGCCCACTTGCCCAGTGCCACCACTCATATCTGGTGTAACAGTAGTGTAAATAATTAAAAAAAACAACTTTTTTGACTGTGAAACATCAGTCTGCTAGTGTAATCTAATTGCAGTTGCCTGCCTGCTAGTGTGTGTGCCAGCCAGGCCCACTTGCCCAGTGCCACCACTCATATCTGGTGTAACAGTAGTGTAAATAATTTTAAAAAAAAAACTTTTTTGACTGTGAAAATCAGTCTGCTAGTGTAATCTAACTGCAGTTGCCTGCCAGCGTGTGTGCCAGGCCCACTTGCCCAGTGCCATCACTCATATCTGGTGTAACAGTAGTGTAAATAATTTAAAAAAAAAAAACTTTTTTGACTGTGAAACATCAGTCTGCTAGTGTAATCTAATTGCAGTTGCCTGCCTGCCTGCTAGTGTGTGTGCCAGCCAGGCCCACTTGCCCAGTGCCACCACTCATATCTGGTGTAACAGTAGTGTAAATAATAAAAAAAAAAAAAACTTTTTTGACTGTGAAACATCAGTCTGCTAGTGTAATCTAATTGCAGTTGCCTGCCAGCGTGTGTGCCCGGCCCACTTGCCCGGTGCCACCACTCATATCTGGTGTAACAGTAGTGTAAATAATTAAAAAAAAAAAACTTTTTTGACTGTGAAACATCAGTCTGCTAGTGTAATCTAATTGCAGTTGCCTGCCTGCCTGCCTGCCTGCTAGCGTGTGTGCCAGCCAGGCCCACTTGCCCAGTGCCACCACTCATATCTGGTGTAACAATAGTGTAAATAATTAAAAAAAAAAAAACTTTTTTGACTGTGAAACATCAGTCTGCTAGTGTAATTCTAATTGCAGTTGCCTGCCAACATGTGTGCCCGGTCCACTTGCCCAGTGCCACCACTCATATCTGGCGTAACAGTAGTGTAAGTAATTTAAAAAAAAAAAACTTTTTTGACTGTGAAACATCAGTCTGCTAGTGTAATCTAATTGCAGTTGCCTGCCTGCTAGCGTGTGTGCCAGGCCCACTTGCCCAGTGCCACCACTCATATCTGGTGTAACAGTAGTGTAAGTAATTTAAAAAAAAAAACTTTTTTGACTGTGAAACATCAGTCTGCTAGTGTAATCTAATTGCAGTTGCCTGCCTGCTAGCGTGTGTGCCAGGCCCACTTGCCCAGTGCCACCACTCATATCTGGTGTAACAGTAGTGTAAATAATTTAAAAATAAAAAACTTTTTTGACTGTGAAACATCAGTCTGCTAGTGTAATCTAATTGCAGTTGCCTGCCTGCCTGCCTGCCAATGTGTGTGCCCGGCCCACTTGCCCAGTGCCACCACTCATATCTGGTGTAACAGTAGTGTAAGCAACCAAGCATCTTTTTCCATCTCCTGGTTCCTAAAATCCATGCCATATACACGTCCCCTGGCGCCGCAACTGCCTCTGGGAACCTTACCATGGGTCCCAGACCGCACGTCTTGTAATTCTCTGTCTGGGAAATTATATATCTATCAAATCTATCTATTTATCTATCAAATCTATCTAACTATCTATCGTATCTATCAAATGTATATTGCATCTATTGATCTATCTATCTAATCTATGTATCTATGTATCTATCAAATCTATCTATCTCGTGGTTGTGCAAATGGACAGTTTGCGGTTGTTTGCGGTGGAGTTGTTAAACGGGGAGTTTGGTCTGTCACTGTGAAGCGGGCGTAACCCTTACACTACCTGATCGATACAACATCATACCTGATGTTTTAAAGCATGTTATTCCAAACAATTTACGAATGTTAGGTGATTTATGCCCTTTATGGATTAAAAACAGACTCTGCATCAACTATGTAATTTTCCATGGGAGTTTTGCCATGGATCCCCCTCCAGCATGCCACAGTCCAGGTGTTAGTCCCCTTGAAACAACTTTTCCATCACTATTGTGGCCAGAAAGAGTCCCTGTGGGTTTTAAAATTCGCCTGCCTATTGAAGTCTATGGCGGTTCGCCCGTTCGCGAACGGAAAATTTTCAGTTTGCGACATCACTATTTATTGGGTGATATAACATGTATATATACACACACACAGTATAAAAATCCAGTTTGTTTGGTTAAAAACTTTCTCTGTTTAAAACCAGTGTGCAGTACAAACTGTTAAAAATGCCTCCTGTGGAGGCTGAAACAAATAAGCAGCTTCAATGGTTACTAGCCAGCATATATAGATAGATAGATGCCAGGTTATTAGACCACTAGGATGCTGCTATATTGTATAAATAATCTCTATGAAAACCGGGCTTTAATGTTTCTTACCAGATCGCACTGCAATGTATGCGAGTTCTGACTGTTAATCGGCTCCGGTATTGCAGTAAAGTGTCTAGTGCGGGAGGTGGGGGGCGGAGTCTAATGCGTTTTGCAATACCATTGGTTGCTTCATCAGAAGAAGGGGCCGCCCCCCTCCTATCTGATTTTTATAGCGTGCGTAAGCTCATCAGCTGTATAGCCGTGTCCTCCCTGTTTCTTACTGGCAAATGCCCTCGCTCTACATTAGCAAAAGCTGGTGCTAGTTCTGTTTAAAAGACCTTTTAATGTGTTTTACGCGCACAGCTAGAACCAGGTGTAAATTCTTCACTTCCCTGTTTGTCTCATGGCTGTTTGAAGCCCAATAGCTGCAGAGTGGGTGGGTTACTTGTTACATTATAAAATGGATAAGTCATTATAAGAGAACCTATTACTATTATGTAAATATGCCTATCTACCTTTGTATTAGATATTCACTATCATCTCGCTCTTAGATGTGTGGAACAAGTTAACAGAGGGTATATATTTGGATGTATAAAAGCCTTAAAGTGATACACTCCGCCTAAAGTTTTTTGTCCTAATAGAAGTGTCACCTGTTTTATACCTTATAGTCAAAACATTTTTATTTGTCTCTTTTCTTCCCCTTTTTGTATTTATATATATATATATATATATATATATATATATATATATAATAGTCCTAAAGCCAGTGTACACGGGCCAATTTTTTAGGTACCGCGGTTCCAACCCTTGCTCCCTCTCTCTCCCCCCTCTCTTTTGCACTCTCTCTCCCCCCCTCTCTTTTGAGTTCTCTCTCTCCCCCTTATTTTGCACTCTCCCCCCTCTTTTGCTCTCTCTCTCCCCTCTTGTTCTCTCTCTCCCCCACCTCTTTTGCTCTCTCTCCCCTCTTTTGCTCGCTCTCTCTCTCCCCCCCCCTCTCCCCTATTTTACTCTCTCCCCCCTCTTTTGCTCTCTCTCTCCCCCCTCTTTTGCGCTCTCTCTCCCCTCTTTTGCTCTCTCTCTCCCCCCTCTTTTGCTCTCTCTCTCCCCCCTCTTTTGCGCTCTCTCTCCCCCCTCTTTTGCGCTCTCTCTCTCTCCCCCCCCCTCTCTTTTGCTCTCTCTCCCCCCTCTCTTTTGGTCTCTCTCCCCCCTCTCTTTTGCTCTCTCTTCCCCTCTCTTTTGTTCTCTCTCTCCCCCTCTCTTTTGTTCTCTCTCTCCCCCTCTCTTTTGCTCTCTCCCCCCCTCTCTTTTGGTCTCTCTCCCCCCCCTCTCTTTTGGTCTCTCTTCCCCTCTCTTTTGTTCTCTCTCTCCCCCTCTCTTTTGTTCTCTCTCTCCCCCTCTCTTTTGCTCTCTCTTCCTCTCTTTTGCGCTCTCTCCCCCTCTCTTTTGCACTCTCTCTCCCCCTCTTGTGTGCACTCTCTCTCCCCCCTCTCTTTTAAACTCTCTCTCCCCCCCCCCTTTCTTTTGAGCTCTCTCTCCCCCCCTCTCTTTTGAGCTCTCTCTCCCCCCACTCTTTTGAGCTCTCTCTCTCCCCCCACTCTTTTGCGCTCTCTCCCCCCTCTTTTTTGCGCTCTCTCCCCCTTGCGCTCTCTCCCCCTCTTTTTTGCTCTCTCCCCCTCTCTTTTGCGCTCTCTCTCTCCCTCTTTTGTACTCTGTCTCCCCCTTCTCTTTTGCGCTCTCTCCCCCCTCTTTTGCGCTCTCTTTTAAACTCTCCCCCCTCTCTTTTGCGCTCTCTCTCCCCCCTCTCTTTTGAGCTCTCTCTCTCCCCCCACTCTTTTGCGCTCTCTCCACCCTCTTTTTTGCGCTCTCTCCCCCTCTTTTTTGCGCTCTCTCCCTCTCTCTTTTGTGCTTTCTCCCCCTTGCGCTCTCTCCCCCTCTTTTTTGCTCTCCCTCCCCCTCTTTTTTGCTCTCTCCCCCTCTCTTTTGTGCACTCTGTCTCCCCCTTCTCTTTTGCGCTCTCTTTTAAACTCTCCCCCCTCTCTTTTGTGCTCTCTCTCCCCCTCTCTTTTGAGCTCTCTCTCTCCCCCTCTTTTGTGCGCTCTCTCTCCCCCTCTCTTTTGAGCTCTCTCTCTCCCCCTCTTTTGTGCGCTCTCTCTCCCCCCTCTCTTTTGAGCTCTCTCTCCCTCTTTTGCTCTCTCTCTCCCTCTTTTGCACTCTGTCTCCCCCTTCTCTTTTGCGCTCTCTTTTAAACTCTCCCCCCTCTCTTTTGCGCTCTCTCTCTCCCCCATCTTTTTTGCGCTCTCTCCCCCTCTCTTTTGTGCTTTCTCCCCCTTGCGCTCTCTCCCCCTCTTTTTTGCGCTCTCTCCCCCTCTCTTTTGCGCTCTCTCTCTCCCTCTTTTGCTCTCTCTCTCCCTCTTTTGCACTCTGTCTCCCCCTTCTCTTTTGCGCTCTCTCCCCCCTCTTTTGCGCTCTCTTTTAAACTCTCCCCCCTCTCTTTTGCGCTCTCTCTCTCCCCCCTCTCTTTTGAGCTCTCTCTCCCCTCTTTCTCTCCCACTCTCTTGCGCTCTCTCTCCCTCTTTTGCTCTTCCCCCCCTCTTCTGCTCGCTTTCTTTCTTTCCTTCCTTCGTTTTGGTCTCTCCCGCCGGCCACGCCCCTCCCGCGAGGTCACGCCCCCTCATCACGCCCACCGGCCACACACCCTCATCATGCTGGCCACGCCCCCATCACGGCACAACGGTCACGCCCCCACCAGGCAGCTTCCGGTGTGCGCACTACTCTGCAGCTGAAGGCCAGGTGTATTTGTCCGCGCGCAGTCTCTACTGCGCATGACGGCTTCAGACAAACACACTTGGCCTTGGCCTTTTATAATATAGGATAGTGGAATGGTCTATGCTTATATGTCAAAGAGGGGGGTCTATTCATCTGGGACAGATGTATGTATTCTTTTACTACATATACAAAATATTATAAATTTTGATTTATTTCTATATAGTAAAAATGGGAAAATGGGACTTGCAGTGGTGTTTGTATGGGTTATACATTCAGAAGGTTACTCTGGTTGCCTTAGCCAGAAGTGGGATGTAATAGTGATGATATCTTCTATTTTATAAAGACCTATGTGGTGTTTAGTGGGACTTCCTTTTGTTATGTAAAGATTATGTACATCTCTGTTTATAATGGCTCTCACAAGCTTTTATTGCATTATGTACACTGAGGGAATCAAAGCAATGAATGAACCTGAATAGTCCTACATTTTTTCTATTCAAATAGTTACAAAAATGTGTGATGCTGGAGTTTTATCTTATTGTGGTTATATCAGACCTACACTTTCTCACTTTTAGTGCACCCATTTCCCTCTCTTCACAGTTGCGTTCATCTCGTTGGCATAAGGGAACTAACTACAGGAAGGCCGCTAGATCTATATTCTTATTCAGACCATTAGGTTCTAGCGTGTTAAGTGTATAGATCCAAAACGTTTCCCTTTTCCTTAGATCCAAGAGTCTACTACCACCTCTGCTTCCTGTGTTTACTTGTTCTATCGCTTTTATGTAGAAGTCTTTCTTGTTTTTATTATGTAATTTACAGAAGTGTTGAATTAATGGGGTTTTTAGGGTCCCTTCCTCAATGTTTTTGATGTTTTCGAGACAGGCCCCTTTTAGCATGTATCTCAGTGGGTTCTTGCAGCTGCATTCCAGCATATACACCACGTAGTCTGATCTACAATTTAGAACTTTTTCAATTGGGAATTTTTCTACTCTGTTATTTGTGCAAATGTATTACATTTTTTTTGTCTTATGAATGTGCTCACAGCACACACAATTCTTTCTAGAGAATTTATAGAAGCCGTTTAGGGCTGGTATTCCCTCTCTATTGTTTCTCCTTTTGTTATTTTTCTTCCTTAAGACACTGGGAGCTAGCTGGGCTTTTAAATTCTGATTCTTTCTGTATATGATGTCTGGTGCATTACCAATCGTCTCTCTCAACAGAGGGTCTTTTTGTAAAATGGCCCAATGCTTTTTTTAAAATATTTTTTATTTTCCAATACCCTTCATTGAAGGTAGTCACAAATTTCACCTTACTTTTAGTGGGGTTTTTTGAGTATTTATTTGAGTGTTTTTTTATTTCTCTCTTTACCTTCTTTCCTAGCCTTGGCTGTTGTATTATGTACCAGAGAGTGTCTATCCAGGGTCTTTGCTTTTGCATATGCCCTTTTTACCACTCCATCTGGATATTTCTTTTCCTTAAACTTCAGTTTTAACATCTCTAAATGTCTTTCAAAATCACCTATATCCGTGCAGTTCCTTCTAACTTTTTGGAACTGCCCGTATGGTATGTTCTCTATCCACTTTGGATGGTGAGCACTTCTAGCGTCCAGATACCCATTCGTATCTGTCTCTTTTCTAAAAAGTGTGCTTTGAATTTTGCCATCCAAAAAGGATAGAGAAACATCTAGAAAGTCAATATGGGTGTGGCTTATTTTATTCATAAATTTTAGATTCATGTTATTGGCATTTAAACTTTCAACAAAGGAGCTCCATTCCATGTCATCTCCTTCCCAGATTATCAGGACATCGTCTATTAAAACTTTACTTGACTATATCTATAGCCCATTCCCTCATAGATCATATCTTCTTTGAACGCCCCATGTAGAGGTTCGCAAAGTTTGGTGCAAATTTAGTGCCCATGGCCGTCCCTGTTTTTTGTATATAAAATTTCTCTTCAAATTTAAAATAATTTTTCTCTGGGACAAACCTTATAGAATCTAGAATAAACATGTTTTGGCTTTCTGCCATTTTGTCAGTTGATTCTATAGAGTGTTTAATGGCCCTTATGCCCATATCATGTGGGATAGATGTATATAGGGCTGTGACATCTAGAGTAGCCCACTTATAATTTGGCTTCCATTCAAACCCTTCTAAATTTGCAGTACATTGGGTGTATCTCTGAGGTATGATTTTAAGTCTAATACTATTGGTTTCAGAAATACATCTACATATTCTGATAGGCGTGAGGTGAGGTAGTCCCGAGATAATGGGTCTGCCCAAGGGTTTATCTAGGCTTTTAGAATGGAGGTATCTGTCCAATCAAGAACCTAAAATGGCTATATATTATTACCTGCCAAAAATCCATAAAAGCCTAGATAAACCCCCGGGCAAACCCATTATCTCGGGCATAGACTCCCTCCCCTCAGCGCCCTGTAAACAGATGTGTTATATTTTAACAAATAGGATATATGAGTTAATGCAATCCTATTAATATCATAAAAAGCAGAAAGAGGAATAACATAAGTACTATTAATAGACAAACTATATAATATGACTGGTTAGGTTTAAAAGGGGAGTCTTAACATACACTTTGAGAGATTTATGCACTGAAGCTAAGTACATTGACATCCTGGAAGTAAACCTACTATGGAGGTTTCAGAAACGTTAAGGGTAGTACAATAATCTATAGTTGTATAGTGAACGTATATATTGATAGATAAACTAGCATAGCTAAACTTTAACTATAATATAACAATAAACTGAACTAAAGATCCCACATATGAAGTCTCTTGTATTTGCAGGTTTGAACCATATAGTAGCGTATGCATAACAATAAATACTTTTTATAACAGAAAATTATCAGAATAGGGATCCCACAGAAACAATTAGTAACTGTATAATGCAAGCGAGAAGTAACTGAAATATTCCACTAAAAGAGATAAAGAAGAGTTCTCCCTTGTAGCTTCACGGTATAATTGCATGAGCCTGCGGTAGCTACACGACTGATTACATTATATTCAATCTTACAGCCAGTGTATGTAGGTGTTAGAACCTTCAATACCACCGCTTAAATACTACCATGTTTGTGACTGTCTGCGGCTATGCTTATTGCATTATATTCAATCTCACAGCCAGTGTATGTAGGTGTGAGGACCTTCAATACCACAGCTTAAATACTACCATGTTTGTGACTGTCTGCGGCTATGCTTGCCCAGATAGATAAGTAGGGTACATTTGTATCATAACATCAGGTAGTTTGTCCCAAGTTACAAAAGGTTTCCATGGCTTATCATGCCTGTTGTCTCGGACTCCCCAAGTCTCAGGGTCAAACAGCCATAAGTGCCAAATCCGGTAAGCATCTAGGCCACTTTCAGAGATAATCCTGGCGTCATGACATTGCAGCTCACCAGAAAGGTTGACAGATGCCTTGCGCTTCTGCATCGGTCTTATAGGTGATACATCTCGATCCTTTTCCCATATATCTGTGCCGCTATCCATCTCTTTCCTGTCCACCTCCACCAGCCTCAGCTGGTAAATATCTGTAGGAGCGAGGCTCCGCTCCTGGGCCCCGGGCTCCGTCTCTTTGCGGGAAAATGAATGGGGAGGGAGTAGAATCTTCTTGTCTAACCTGGTGTAGCACGAGACTGACTTGGTCATTTGGGTTAAGCGAATAGCCCATGGAATGTTTAGGGCTAGTGCCGCTTGCAGGTCCAGTGTCCCATGTAGTATGACGCATTCAGTGCGAGTGATCTGGGATAGGGAGTCCAATTCTCTTAGGAGGGATCCCTCTAGCCTCGCACATACGTAGAATCATCATTATCACAGAAATATCCTCCATGTTGAGGACTTAACTGGAATATCCCAGATCAGCTATGACTCTAGTGGCTCCTTCTGTGGGGTTGATGTAAATGGATTGAGTAGTCTAGGCCTCCTAAGAAGCCATGCAACCTCATCCAGGGGCAAATAATAAAAATGAAAGCATACAGTATGTTCTAGTCTTTAGCCCCGTAACAATACCTTATTTTGTCATAGATATCTTATAGATGGGTCATAACTATTTTTAGATTTTAGCTATTTATCTGCAAGCAAAAAAAAAAACCTCTAAAAAGTCAGGAGCTCTCATGATGCACATCTTGTTGCTTCGGCTGTTGGCTCCGCCCCCCCCAGCAGCAATATTTTACCTATAAGGACATTGTAATATCTTGGCAGAGCAACATTTTAAATGACATCTTTGCTCCATTTGTATCTCAAAGTATAGCTTCATTCCTCCAGAAACAGTGAGCAGACCATATCTGAAGTACTGCTTTCCATAGGATAACATGTCCTGCTTAGGCCAATTATCATGTTAATTTCTTATTATGAAGTTATAGAAACACAACTATTAAGGTTTTGGGGTTTTAATCCATTTTGCTTGGTATGTGTGTGAAAACATAACTTGCATACTAATATTACTTGTTAATGCACACAAAAATGAAATTCAGTAAGAACCAGCATTAAAGGGCTACAACACTAAATACATTCATGCATCCCCCTCTAATCATAAGTGCTGCCATTTTGGAACCTAGGTTACACTGACGGTATCTGAAGGAGAGCTGCTGCACATGTGTAAACACATCAGCACTGTAATGAAATGAAAGCTAGATTTCAACATGGCAGCACACATGACTCGAAGGAGGCAGAGAATAACCTCAATACTATGCTTAAAAAAGAAAAACAAAATGTATGCTTACCTGATAAATTTATTTCTCTTGTGGTGTATCCAGTCCACGGATCATCCATTACTTGTGGGATATTCTCCTTCCCAACAGGAAGCTGCAAGAGGATCACCCACAGCAGAGCTGTCTATATAGCTCCTCCCCCAACTGCCACCTCCAGTCATTCGACCAAAGACAAGTAAGAGAAAGGAGAAACTATAGGGTGCAGTGGTGACTGTGGTTTAAAAATAAATAAAAAACACCTGCCTTAAAATGACAGGGCAGGCCATGGACTGGATACACCACAAGAGAAATAAATTTATCAGGTAAGCATAAATTTTGTTTTCTCTTGTAAGGTGTATACCGTCCACGGATCATCCATTACTTGTGGGATACCAATACCAAAGTTATAGGACACGGATGAAAGGAGGGACAAGGCAGGCGCTTAAACGGAAGGCACCACTGCCTGTAAGACCTTTCTCCCAAAAAATAGCCTCCGAAGAAGCAAAAGTATCAAATTTGTAGAATTTAGAAAAAACATAATTTATGTAAGAACTTACCTGATAAATTCATTTCTTTCATATTAGCAAGAGTCCATGAGCTAGTGACGTATGGGATATACATTCCTACCAGGAGGGGCAAAGTTTCCCAAACCTTAAAATGCCTATAAATACACCCCTCACCACACCCACAATTCAGTTTAACGAATAGCCAAGAAGTGGGGTGATAAGAAAGGAGTGAAAGCATCAAAAAAATAAGGAATTGGAATAATTGTGCTTTATACAAAAAAATCATAACCACCACAAAAAAGGGTGGGCCTCATGGACTCTTGCTAATATGAAAGAAATGAATTTATCAGGTAAGTTCTTACATAAATTATGTTTTCTTTCATGTAATTAGCAAGAGTCCATGAGCTAGTGACGTAAGGGATAATAAATACCCAAGATGTGGAACTTCCACGCAAGAGTCACTAGAGAGGGAGGGATAAAAATAAAGACAGCCAATTCCGCTGAAAAATGAATTCACTACCCAAATCAAAAAAGTTTCAATTTTTATAATGAAAAAAACTGAAATTATAAGCAGAAGAATCAAACTGAGACAGCTGCCTGAAGTACCATTCTACCAAAACTGCTTCTAAAGAAGAGAAAACATCAAAATGGTAGAATTTAGTAAAAGTATGCAAAGAAGACCAAGTCATTTCTTTGCAAATCTGATCAACAGAAGCTTCATTCTTTAAAAAGCCCAGGAAGTAGAAACTTACCTAGTAGAATGAGCCGTAATCCTCCGAGGCGGGAATCCACCCGACTCCAAATAAGCATGATGAATCAAAAGTTTAAGCAAGATGCCAAATAAATGGCAGAAGCTTTTTGACCTTCCTAAAACCAGAAAAGATAAAAAATAGACTAGAAGTCTATCTAAAATCTGAATAGCTTCAACATAGAAAGTAAGAATCTCACCAAAGAAGTCTTAGGAAAAGAATAATTCCTCCCTAATGTTTGTTAGAATTTACAACTTTAGGTAAAAATTTAAATGAGGACAGCAAAAACCACCCTTCCCTGATGAAAAAAATCAGAAAAAAGAGATTCACAAGAAAGAACAGATAATTCAAAAGCTGTTCTAGCTGAAGAGATGTCCAAAAAGAACAATACTTTCCATGAAAGTAATTAATGTCCAGAGCAAGCATATGCTCAAATAGAAGAGCCTGAAAAACCTTCAGATCCCAATTAAGACTCCAAGGAGGAGAAATTGGCTTAATGACAGGTTTGATACGAATCAAAACCTGAAAAAAAAATGATGAATATCAGGAAGTAACACTGCCTTATCCTGATGAAAAATCCGAAAAAGATATTCACAAAAAAGAGCAGATAACTCAAAAATTCTTCTAGCAGAAGAAATAACCAAAAGGAACAATACTTTTCCAAGAAAGTAATTTAATGTTCAGAAAATGCATAGTTTCAAAACGGAGGAGCCTGTAAAGCCCTCAGCACCAAATTGAGACTCCAAAGAGGAGAGATAGAATTAATGACAGGCTTGATACGGACCAAAGCCTGAACTAAACAATGAATATCAGGATGATTAGCAATCTTTCTGTGAAAAAAGAACAGAAAGAGTAGAGATTTGTCCTAACAAGAACTGCAGACAAAACCATATCCAAACCAACCTGAAAAAAATAATAAAATTCTATGAATTTTAAAAGAATGCCAAGAAAAGTAGGTCTTCCAGACTCAATAATAAATCTTTCTAGAGACAGATTTACGAGCCTGAAACCAAGCGTTCAATCTCCATCCCTTCAAATTTAATGATGGAAAAAATGGGCCTTGAGAAAGAAGGTCTGGTTTAAACGGAAGTGTCCAAGGTTGGCAACTGGCCATCCGAATGAAATCCGCATACCAAAACCTGAGAGGCCATGCTGGAGCCACCAGCATAACAAACAAATACTCCATAAGAATTTTGGAAATCACTTTGGAAGAAGAATTAGAGGCGGAAAGAAATAGGCAAAAAGATAATTTCCAAAGAAATGTCAATGCATACACTACTTCCGCCTGAGGATCCCCGGACCTGAATAGGCCCCTGGGAAGTTCTTTATTCAGATAGATGCCAACAGATCTATTTCTAGAAATGCTCACATCTGAAAAATTGAAAAACATATCTGGGTATGAGAGACCATTCTCCCGGATGTAAAGCTTGATTAACAGAGATAATCCGCTTCCCAAATATCTATACCTGGGGAAAAAACCACAGAATTTAGATAGGAGCTGGATTTAGCCTAAGCTAATATCCGAGACACTTCTGTCACAGCCTAAGGACTGATAGTCCTACCCTGATGATTGACATACACCATAGTTGTGATATTGTCTGAAAAACAATAAACGTCTCTTCCTCAAAAAGAAACTAACTGAAAAACTCTGAGAAAACACGGAGTTCTAAAATATCAAATGGTAATCTCGCCTCCTGAGATTTCCAAACCCCTTGTGCTGACAGAGATCCTCAGACAGCCTCCCAACAAAAAAGACTCACATCTGTAGAGATCATGGTCCAGGTTGAAAGAAACGAAGAGACCTGTAGAACTAAATGATGGTGATCTTAACCACCAAATCAAGAGAGATAAATATTAGGATTTGAAGATTTAAAATGCGAAATCCTAAAATCCCTGCACCATAATTCAGCATAAAAGACTGGAAAGGTTCTTTCTATTGAAAATGAGCAAAGGGAATTGAATCCAATGCTGTGGCCATAAGACCTAAAACTTCTATGCATATATAGCAACTGAAGGAAATAATAGAGACTAAAGGTACCGACAGACGGAACCCAATAAAATTGTCCCTTGTCTGATAGAGACAAAGACAGTGACACAAACTATCTGGAAACCTAAAAAAAGGTGACCCTTGTGAGAGGAATCAAGAGCTTTTGAAAAAAAGATCCTATAACTATGTCCTGAAGAACAAAGTGAATCATATGAGATTCCGCATCCTCAGAAAATAATCTGAATGAATATAGAAAAAAAAATATGCATTTATTGTATCTAATGAAAACAAATAATGCTATCACTGACCGAAAAAAGGCAGAATAGTTTGAATAAAAACTCCAAAACCCAGTTCCTAAAAAATGGAACTGGAAGAAATACCCCAGAAGATTCCAGGTCTGAGCAGCGCTTGAACCCCACAGGTGACCAGCCATGCTTCAACAGTACCCAAAATAAATAGGACCGATACACACTTAAAGAAAGTGTTAGCCTTACTGGAATAAAATCAAAGAAATTTGGACCGAATAGAACCAAATAAATTTCAAAAAAGTCTTAACCTGCCCCTTGCCAGCCAAGCTGGAATACGGCACATATATCGCAATTTAAGGGAGCTGATTTCGAACGGAAAAATTTTCCAATTAAAAACATGTTACTTGGGAAAGAATTCAGGAATTCATTCCATAATAAGAACAACCAAACTAGTATAAGCTTAAAGTTTTAGTCTTGGAACTCAATCTTGAAGCCCAGAGTAACAGTTAAGAATTGAATCCAATCATAAAACAAATAATTGATTATCTTAGAACAAAAGAAATATGGATTTTTAGAAATCACAAAATTCTTCTAGCTCAAACAGCTAAAGACATAGATTAAACCTCATTTGCGAAAATATTCAATAAAATGAAGACACAAATGAAATTATTAGCATGATAGTCCAGTTAAAGGACCAGACAATACAGTGGACTTGCATAATCAATAAATGCAAAACAACAAGACAAATGCAACAGCACCTAGTCTAGTAAATTTTGTCCCTTTAACAATGCTAAAATAAATCATAATCTGATACTTGAACTTAAAGTAAACAGAAAAAATGAAGCAATTGCAACATCCAAATAAATCATAGGTCCAAGAAAAGTACCTGAAACTAAATAATTTTCCATAAATAAGATACAACCATCTAAAGGAAAATAAATACTATTTTGCTATAAAAACAATAGCATAAATAGTAGGAGTAGAGATAGCCCCAATAAATTGGAGAACCCTCCAAATTGAATTAAACTGCCGGCAAAGAGTATAGTTTAAAACCTTAAACCTGAAGAAGGAATAAAAGAAAATTCTCAGCCTATTCCATTCCCTAGTATAAGGAATTGGGAAAAAAAACCTCTGAAAACACAGAAGAATAAATAAGCAGAAATAGTGTTAGCTAGTCTTGAAAAAGAACTAGTTACCTTAATGTAAAATAATCAACACCTTTTAAATAATCAACACCTTTTCAACAAGGAACAAATGTACTTTAATAAAAAAGTAGATTTGTTAGTGTCAATATCTGATGAAGAAAATTCTGAATGAGAAAAAACATCATCAGAGAAGGATAAATCAGTATGTTGTTGGTCATTTGAAACTTCAATAATTAAAAAAGAAGTTTGAAAAAGACCTAAAAATTTTATTAGAAGGCACAAAGTCAGACAAAGCCTTTAAAATAGAATCAGAAAAATATTTCTTAAAAATCTTCTAAATATTTCTTGTACATAAGATGTAAAAAGAATGGCAATATATAAAGCATAAATACTAATGGATTCTGCATGTAAAAGTTTATCATGATA
Source organism: Bombina bombina (assembly GCF_027579735.1). Classification (NCBI taxonomy): domain Eukaryota; kingdom Metazoa; phylum Chordata; class Amphibia; order Anura; family Bombinatoridae; genus Bombina; species Bombina bombina. The sequence continues at coordinate 40,232,910 of NC_069507.1, read as the reverse complement.
ACCTATTACAAACCATAGCTAAAGATAAACATTCATAACATTTAAAATAAATGAACTTAGCTTTGGTAGGACTGAACTCAGTCAAGCGTTTTTCCAGAAGTAGCTTCTGATTCAGGGTCAATCTGAGACATCTTGCAATATGTAATAAAAAAAAACAACATATAAAGCAAAATCTATCAAATTCCTTAAATGACAGTTTCAGGAATGGGAAAAAATGCCAATGAACAAGCTTCTAGCAACCAGAAGCAAAAAAACAATGAGACTTAAATAATGTGGAGACAATAATGACGCCCATATTTTTTAGCGTCAAAAAAGACGCCCACATTATTAGGCGCCTAAATGCTTTTGGCGCCAAGAATGATGCCACATCCGGCGACGCCGACATTTTTGGCGCAAAACATCAAAAAAATGACGCAATCACAAACAACTTCCGGCGACAAGTACGACGCCGGAAATGACAAAGAAATTTTTTTGCGCCAAAAAAATCTGCGCCAAGAATGACGCAATAAAATGAAGCATTTTCAGCCCCCGCAAGCCTAACAGCCCACAGGAAAAAAAGTCAATTTTTAAGGTAAGAAAAAAATTAATTATTCATATGCATTATCCCAAATAATAAAACTGACTGTCTGAAATAAGGAATATTGATCATCCTGAATCAAGGCAAATAAATGTTTAAACATATCTATTTAGAACTTTATATAAAAGTACCCAACCATAGCTTAGAGTGTCACAAAAAATAAGACTTACTAACCCCAGGACACTCATCTACATGTAGTAGAAAGCCAAACCAGTACTGAAACAAGAATCGGTAGAGGTAATGGTATATAAGAGTATATCGTCGATCTGAAAAGGGAGGTAAGAGATGAATCTCTACGACCGATAACAGAACCTATGAAATAGATCCCGTAGAAGGAGACCATTGAATTCAAATAGGCAATACTCTCTTCACATCCCTCTGACATTCACTGCACACTGAGAGGAAAACCGGGCTCCAGCCTGCTGCGAAGCGCATATCAACGTAGAATCTAGCACAAACTTACTTCACCACCTCCACGGGAGGCAAAGTTTGTAAAACTGAATTGTGGGTGTGGTGAGGGGTGTATTTATAGGCATTTTAAGGTTTGGGAAACTTTGCCCCTCCTGGTAGGAATGTATATCCCATACGTCACTAGCTCATGGACTCTTGCTAATTACATGAAAGAAAGTATGAAGCGAAGACCAAGCCGCCACCTTACAAATCTGTTCAACAGAAGCCTCATTCTTAAAAGCCCATGTGGAAGCTACCGCTCTAGTAGAATGAGCTGTAATTCTTTCATGAGGCTGCTGGCCAGCAGTCTCATAAACTAAGCGGATTATACTTCTTAGCCAAAAAGAAAGAGAAGTTGCCGAAGCCTTTTGGCCTCTCCTCTGTCCAGAGTAGACAACAAACAATGCAGATGTTTGACGAAAATCTTTAGTAGCTTGTAAATAAAACTTTAAAACACGAACCACGTCAAGATTGTATAACAGACGTTCCTTCTTTGAAGAAGGATTAGGACACAGTGAGAGAACAACAATCTCCTGATTGATATTCTTATTAGATAACACCTTAGGTAGAAAACCAGGTTTGGTACGTAACACCACCTTATCTGAATGGAAAGCGAGATAAGGGGAATCACATTGTAAAGCAGATAACTCTGAAACTCTTCGAGCCGAGGAGATAGCTACTAAAAACAGAACTTTCCAAGATAAGAGCTTAATACTATGGAATGCAAAGGTTCAAACGGAACCCCTTGAAGAACTTTAAGAACTAAATTTAAACTCCATGGCGGAGCAACAGGTTTAAACACAGGCTTGATTATAACCAAAGCCTGACAGAACGCCTGAACATCTGGAACCTCAGCCAGACGTTTGTGCAAAAGAATAGACAGAGCAGAAATCTGTCCCTTTAAGGAACTAGCTGACAAACCCTTCTCCAATCCTTCTTGGAGAAAGGATAATATCCTAGGAATCCTGACTTTACTCCATGAGTAACCCTTGGATTCACACCAATGAAGATATTTACACCATATCTTATGATAGATTTTCCTGGTGACAAGCTTTCGCGCCTGTATTAAGGTATCAATGACCGACTCGGAGAAACCACGCTTTGATAAAATCAAGCGTTCAATCTCCAAGCAGTCAGATGCAGAGAAATTAGATTTGGATGGTTGAAAGGACCCTGAAGTAGAAGGTCCTGTCTCAGCGGCAGAGTCCATGGTGGAAAGGATGACATGTCCACCAGATCTGCATACCAAGTCCTGCGTAGCCACGCAGGTGCTATCAAAATCACCAAAGCTCTCTCCTGCTTGACCTTGGCAATCAGACGAGGGAGCAGAGGAAACGGTGGAAACACATAAGCCAGGTTGAAGGACCAAGGCGCTGCTAGAGCATCTATCAGTGCTGCCTTGGGATCCCTGGACCTGGATCCGTAACAAGAAAGCTTGGCGTTCTGACGAGACGCCATGAGATCCAGTTCTGGTTTGCCCCAAAGTTGAATCAACTGCGCAAACACCTCCGGATGGAGTTCCCACTCCCCCGGATGAAAAGTCTATCGACTTAGAAAATCTGCTTCCCAGTTCTCTACTCCTGGGATATGGATAGCTGATATAAGGCAAGAGTGAACCTCTGCCCATAGAATTATTTTTGAAACCTCCAACATTGCTAGGGAACTCCTTGTTCCCCCTTGATGGTTGATGTAGGCTACAGTCGTGATATTGTCCGACTGAAATCTGATGAACCTGACCGCAGCAAGCCGAGGCCAAGCCTGAAGAGCATTGAATATCGCTCTTAGTTCCAGAATGTTTATGGGAAGAAGTGCCTCCTCCTGAGTCCATGAGCCCTGAGCCTTTAGGGAGTTCCAGACTGCACCCCAGCCCAAAAGGCTGGCATCTGTCGTTACTATTGTCCAATCTGGCCTGCGGAAGGTCATACCCTTGGACAGATTGACCCGAGATAGCCACCAGAGAAGAGAATCCCTGGTCTCTTGATCCAGATTTAGTAGAGGGGACAAATCTGTGTAATCCCCATTCCACTGACTGAGCATGCAGAGTTGCAGCGGTCTGAGATGTAGGCGGGCAAACGGCACTATGTCCATTGCCGCTACCATTAATCCGATTACTTCCATACACTGAGCCACTGAAGGGCGAGAAGTAGAATAAAGAGCACGGCAGGAATTTAGAAGTTTTGACAACCTGGCCTCTGTCAGGTAAATCTTCATTTCTACAGAATCTATTAGAGTTCCTAGGAAGGAAACTCTTGTGAGAGGGGATAGAGAACTCTTTTCTTCGTTCACTTTCCACCCATGAGACCTCAGGAATGCCAGAACAATGTCCGTATGGAACCTGGCGATTTGAAAATTTGACACCTGTATCAGAATGTCGTCTAGGTAAGGGGCTACTACTATAACCCGCGGCCTTATGACCGCCAGGAGTGACCCCAGAACCTTCGTAAAGATTCTTGGTGCCGTAGCTAACCCAAAGGGAAGAGCCACAAACTGGTAATGCCTGTCTTGGAAGGCGAACCTGAGAAACCAATGATGATCTCTGTGTATCGGAATATGAGGATAAGCATCCTTTAAGTCCACGGTAGTCATATATTGACCCTCCTGGATCATAGGTAGGATGGTTCGAATAGTCTCCATCTTGAAGGATGGGACCCTGAGAAATTTGTTTAGGATCTTGAGATCTAAGATTGGTCTGAAGGTTCCCTCTTTCTTGGGAACTACAAACAGATTTGAATAGAAGCCTTGCCCCTGTTCCTCCTTTGGAACTGGGTGGATCACTCCCATAACTAGGAGGCCTTGAACACAATGTAAGAATGCCTCTCTCTTTATCTGGTTTGCAGATAATTGTGAGAGATGAAATCTTCCTTTTGGGGAAGAAGCTTTGAAGTCCAGAAGATATCCCTGGGACACAATTTCCAATGCCCAGGGATCCTGGACATCTCTTGCCCAAGCCTGGGCGAAGAGAGAAAGTCTGCCCCCTACTAGATCCGTTATCGGATCGGGGGCTGATCTTTCATGCTGTCTTAGAGGCAGCAGCAGGTTTTTTTGGCCTGCTTTCCTTTGTTCCAAGCCTGGTTAGGTCTCCAGACCGGCTTGGACTGGGCAAAATTTCCCTCTTGTTTTGTATTAGAGGAAGTTGAAGCTGCGCCACTCTTGAAGTTTCGAAAGGCACGAAAATTAGTCTGTTTGGTCCTTAATTTGTTGGACCTATTCTGAGGAAGGGCAGTGACCTTTTCCTCCAGTAATATCAGAAATGATCTCCTTCAGTCCAGGCCCGAATAGGGTCTGCCCCTTGAAGGGAATGTTGAGAAGCTTAGACTTTGAAGTAATGTCAGCTGACCAGGATTTAAGCCCTACGCGTCTGAATAGCAAAACCTGAGTTCTTAGCCGTTAGTTTGGTTAAATGAACAACGGTGTCAGAAACAAATGAATTGGCTAGCTTAAGAGCTTTAAGCTTGTCAAGGATATCATCCAATGGGGTTTCTACCTGTAGAGCCTCTTCTAGAGACTCAAACCAGAAGGCCGCAGCAGCAGTGACAGGGGCAATGCATGCAAGGGGCTGGAGAATAAAACCTTGTTGAATAAACATTTTCTTAAGGTAACCCTCTAATTTTTTATCCATTGGATCTAGAAAAGCACAACTGTCCTCGATGGGGATAGTTGTACGCTTAGCTAGGGTAGAGACTGCTCCCTCCACCTTAGGGACCGTTTGCCAAAAGTCCTGTGTAGCGGCATCTATGGGAAACATCTTTTTAAAAACAGGAGGGGGAGAGAACGGTACACCTGGTCTATCCCATTCCTTAGTAATAATTTCTGAAAACCTCTTAGGTATTGGAAAAACATCAGTGTAAACAGGCACTGCATAGTATTTATGCAATCTACACAATTTCTCTGGGACTATAATGGCGTCACAGTCATCCAGAGTTGCTAAAACCTCCCTGAGCAACACGCGGAGGTGTTCAAGCTTAAATTTAAATGTAGACATATCAGAATCAGGTTGAAGTGTCTTCCCTGAGTCAGAAAAATCACCCACAGATAGAAGCTCTCCTGCCTCAGCTTCTGCACATTGTGAGGGTATATCAGACATAGCTACTAAAGCGTCAGAGAGCTCTGTATTTTTCTAAGCCCCAGAGCTGTCTCGCTTTCCTTGTAACCCTGGCAGTTTGGACAATACCACTGTAAGGGTATGATCCATAACTGCCGCCATGTCTTGTAAGGTAAACGCTATGGGCGCGCTAGATGTACTTGGCGTCCCTTGAGCGGGAGTTATAGGTTCTGACACGTGGGAAGAGTTAGTCGGCATAATTTCCCCCTTGTCAATTTCCTCTGGTGATAAATCTTTTAAAGCCAGAATATGTTCTTTATAACTTATAGTAAGATCAGTGCATTTGGTACACATTCTAAGAGGGGGTTCCCACAATGGCTTCTAAACATAATGAACAAGGAGTTTCCTCTATGTCAGACATGTTTAACAGACTAGTAATGAGACCAGCAAGCTTTGAAAACACTTTAATTAATGTGAAAAAGCAGAATATAAAAAACGGTACTGTGCCTTTAAGGGAAAAAAACAAACACAAAAACTGCAAAACAGTGAAAAAAGCAATTAACTATGAAATTTTTACAGTGTATATACTAGACTAAAATAGCATTGCACCCCTCAGGCTCAAAAACGAAGCAAAAAAATGGTAAAACCGTTATAACAGTCACAAGCAAACTGCCACAGCTCTACTGTGGCTCCTACCTTCCCATAAAACGACTTTTGTAGTCACAAAAACCCTTTACAGAGGTCCAATATGTCAGGGGACTCCTTCAGGGAAGCTGGATGTCTCAGAATGTAAAAACAACTGTGCAATTAGAGCACGAAAATAGGCCCCTCCGCCATGGACTCAAAGTCAGAGGGCCTTAAAAACTACTCCTAAGAGTAAAATAACAGCCATGTGGAAAACTAGGCCCCCAAATAAATATTTATCACCCTTAGTAAAAAACGTTCTTTATAAATCTTGTAAACGTTTAACATACTAAGCCATAAGAGCAAGTAACATGAATATTACCCTTTACTGCAAGCATGATGCCAGTCGTTCATTAAATCACTGCAATCAGGCTTACCTTAAATATATCAGGCACTGTCAGCATTTTCTAGACTTCTTATCTCTCTAGAAAAAAATATACTGAACATACCTCAGGGCAGTTAATTCTGCCAGCCGTTCCCCCAGCTGAAGTTTTCCCATACTCTTCAGTTATGTGTGAGAACAGCAGTGGATCTTAGTTACAACCTGCTAAGATCATCAAAAACCTCAAGCAAAACTCTTCTTCTAATTTCTGCCTGAGTGAGGTAAAAACAGTACAACGCCGGTACCATTTAAAAATAACAAACTTTTGATTGAAGATAAACTACACTAAGTCACCACATATCTCTAGCTAGTTCCCTTGTCGAGAGCTGAAAGAGAATGACTGGAGGTGGCAGTTGGGGGAGGAGCTATATAGACAGCTCTGCTGTGGGTGATCCTCTTGCAGCTTCCTGTTGGGAAGGAGAATATCCCACAAGTAATGGATGATCCGTGGACTGGATACACCTTACAAGAGAAATGTATGCTTACCTGATAAATTTATTTCTTTTTTGATACAATGAGTCCATGGGTCATCTTAATTACTAATGGGATATTCACCTCCTGGTCAGCAGGAGGAGGCAAAGAGCACCACAGCAGAGCTGTTAAATAGCTCCTCCCTTCCCTCCCACTCCAGGCATTCGACCGAAAGGAAAAGCCAAGGTGCAGAGGTGTCTGAAGTTTATAATAACAAACAATCTGTCTTACAAGAACAGGGCGGGCCGTGGACTCATTGTGTAAAAAAAGAAATACATTTATCAGGTAAGCATACATTTTCTTTTCTTTTTTATGACACGATGCTTGAAGAACCTTTCTCCCAAAAGCGGCCTCACCCGAGGCAAAAGTGTCAAATTTGTAAAACTTTGAAAAAGTGTGAAGAGAGGACCAAGTTGCAGCCTTGCAAATCTGTTCCACAGAAGCTTCATTTTTGAATGCCCATGAGGAAGCAACAGCCCTCGTGGAGTGAGCCGTAACCCTCTCAGGAGGCTGCTGTCCAGCAGTCTCATATGCAAAACGTATGATGCTCTTCAGCCAAAAAGAAAGTAGCCGTAGCTTTCTGTCCCTTACGTTTAACTGAGAAAATCACAAACAAAGAAGAAGACTGACGAAAGTCCTTAGTCGCCTGTAAGTAAAACTTTAAAGCACAGACCACGTCTAAATTGTGCAGAAGTCGTTCTTTCTGAGAAGAAGGATTAGGACACAAAGAAGGAACAACCATCTCCTAATTGAACCCTCTTGGAGAAGGACAAAATTCTAGGAATCCTAACTCTACTCCACGAGTAGCCCTTGGATTCACACCAATAGAGATATTTACGCCAAATCTTATGGTAAATCCTTCTAGTTACAGGCTCCAAGCAGTCTGCTTCAGAGAAACTAGATTTGGATGAAGGAAGGGTCCCTGAATCAGAAGGTCCTTCCTCAACAGGAGTCTCCAAGGTGGCAGAGATGCCATTCTCACCAGATCCGCATACCAAATCCTGCGAGGCCAGGCTGGTGCTATGAGGATCACTGAAGCCCTTCCTGTTTGATTCAAGCAATTACCTGAGGAAGAATAGCAAACTGAGGAAAAAGGTATGCTAGACTGAAGGTCCAAGGGACCGCCAGAGCATCTATCAGTTCTGCCTGGGGGTCCCTGGACCTCGACCCGTATCTCGGGAGCTTGGTATTCTGCTAGGATGCCATGAGATCCACTTCCGGTTGACCCCACTTGAGAATCAGGTTGGAGAACACTTCCGAATGGAGTTCCCAATCCCCCGGATGAAAGGTCTGCCTGCTCAGGAAATCCGCCTCCCAGTTGTCCACCCCTGGGATGTGGATCGCCGATAGGCAACAAGAGTGGGCTTCCGCCCACTGGATTATTTTGGATACCTCTATCATCGCTAAGGAAGTCCTCGTTCCTCCCTGATGATTGATGTAAGCCACTGAAGTTATGTTGTCCGACTGGAACTTGATAAACCGGAGTGAGGTTAACCGGGGCCAGGCCAGAAGGGCATTGAAGATTGCCCTCAGTTCTAGAATGTTTATAGGAAGAACAGACTGAGTCCAAACTCCCTGAGCCTTTAGAGAGCCCCAGACTGCTCCCCACTCCAGAAGGCTGGCGTCTGTTGTCACAATCACCCAAGATGGTCTGCGAAAGCAGGTTCCCTGGGAGAGATGATCCAGAGACAACAACATTGAAGCGAGTCCCTTGTCTCCTGCTCCAGAGTTATTCGGGGAGACAAGTCTGCATAATCTCCGTTCCATTGCCTGAGCATGTTTAACTGCAGAGGTCTGAGATGGAAAGGAGCAAACGGGATGATGTCCATTGCCGCCACCATCAGCCCGATTAACTCCATGCACTGAGCCACTGACGGCCGAGAAATGGACTGAAGGACTAGACAAGTATCGATAATCTTTGATTTCCTGACTTCTGTCAGAAAAATCTTCATAGACAAGGAGTCTATTATGGTTCCCAAGAAGGTGATTCTTGTGTCTGGAACTAGGGAACTCTTTCCCAAATTTACCTTCCACCCGTGAGCTCTCAGGAAAGATAGCACTATTTCGGTGTGGGATCTTGCTTGTTGAAAAGATGGCGCCTGGACTAGAATGTCATCCATATAAGGCGCCACCCCAATGCCCCGTGACCAAAGTACCACCAACAGAGACCCCAGAACCTTTGTGAAAATTCTGGGAGCAGTGGCCAGGCCGAAAGGAAGAGCCACAAACTGGAAGAGTTTGTCCAAGAAGGCAAACCTTAGGAACGTGTGATGATCCCTGTGAATAGGGACATGTAGGTATGCGTCCTTTAAATCCACTGTTGTCTCAAATTGACCCTCCTGGATTAAGGGAAGAATGGAATTAATAGTTTCTATCTTGAAGGACGGAACCCTGAGAAATTTGTTTAGACTCAAGGTCTAAAATTGGTCTGAAGGTTCCCGCCTTTTTGGAAACCACAAACAGATTGGAATAAAAACCCTAACCCTGTTCCTGTACTGGAACGGGAACAATCACTCCCAGGGCGGAGAGGTCTCCTACACAATGTAAGAACACCTCTCTTTTTTCTGGTCTGCAGATAATCTTGAAAGTAGAAACCTGCCTCTGGGAGAAAAACTTTTGAACTCCAATTTGTATCCTTGAGACACTATTTCTATTGCCCAGGGATCCTGAACGTGCCGAACCCAAGCCTGAACAAAGAAGGAAAGTCTTCCACCTACCAGATCCGGTCCTGTATCGGGGGTATGCCCTTCATGCTGTTTTGGATTCAATGGCAGGCTTCTTGGATTGTTTACCCTTATTCCAAGACTGGTTGGGTCTCAATGTAAGCTTAGATTGTTCCTGCTTAAAGGAGGAAGAGGAGAAATTTCCCTTGAAATTTCGAAAGGACCGAAAATTACTCTGTCATCCTTTTTGTTTGTTTCTCTTATCCTGAGGGAGGAGATGACCCTTGCCTCCTGTGATATCAGAGATAATTTCTGTGAGGCCAGGTCCAAACAAGGTCTTCCCCTTGTAAGAAATCGCTAGAAGCTTAGACTTAGATGACACATCCGCAGACCAAGGTTTTAACCATAAGGCTCTGCGTGCTAGAATAGAGAAACCTGAAATCTTAGCTCCCAGTTTAATCATTTGAAGAGAAGCATCTGTAATAAAAGCATTAGCTAGCTTCAGAGCTTTTATCCTGTCTTGGATCTCATCCAAGGAAGTCTCAGTCCTGAGAGACTCAGATAGTGCATCAAACCAATATGCTGCCGCACTAGTGACGGTAGCAATGCACACAGCTGGCTGCCATTGTAAACCCTGGTGAACATAAATCTTTTTAAGTAAACCTAACTTCTTGTCCATAGGATCTTTGAAAGCAAAACTATCCTCTATGGGAATAGTAGTTCTCTTGGCTAAGGTGGAAACAGCCCCTTCCACCTTAGGAACAGTTTGCCAAGCCTCCTTGAAAGAGTCAGCTATGGGAAACATCTTCTTAAAAATAGGATAGGGAGAAAAGGGTATGCCTGGCCTCTCCCACTCCTTAGTAATGATCTCAGAAGCTCGCTTTGGAACAGAAAATACGTCTGAGTAAGAAGGAACTTCGAAATATCTGTCCAATTTAATAGACTTCGTAGGGGCAACCACTACCGTGGAGTCACAGTCGTCCAAAGTAACCAAAATCTCACTGAGCAATAGGCAGAGGTGTACTAGCTTAAACCTAAAAGTTACAACCTCTGAGTCCGTCAGAGGCAATGAACTTTCTGAATTTGAAATTTCACCTTCAGATGGAACCACATTATCCTCCTCTTCAGGTCCTTGGGAGGGTACCTCCGAAATTGCCACAATTGCATCAGAAACCTCACTTACTGAATGTCTTGTTTTCCTCTTACCTTTGCACTGCAACATTGGGAAAGCAGACAATGCATCAGAAATTGTAGAAGACAAGAGAAGAAGAAGAGAGAAGCTATGTCTTTTAAGGTAACTCCAGCAGGCGCTAGAGCAGAAGTACAGGGCACTGCTTGAGTGGGCGGTAAAATTTGGGACGCTTGGGGAGAAAGCTGCGGCATACCTTGAATCTCGTCAGACTCTTAGACAGCATCCGCCTTTGAAAAGTTTTGATCAGGAAAAATCTTTTATTGGTGGTTCCATATTTGCATCCAAACACAAGGAGCAAGTAACACTTTGCAAGTCTCCTAGGTCCATACTGAATCACAATAATATAATTATGCAATAGAAAACTTCAATTTTGACACAAAAAGTTTGAATGTAAAAAACGTTACTGTCTCTTTAAATTTAAAAGTGTAACTTTTTTGCTCTGTGTAAGAAAAAGCGTGTTCAAACACCTATACACAATAAAAAATGACACCCCTACACCTAAGCAGCTCTGCCGAGGTGCCTACCTGACTGCAAGACCGGAGCCTCTATCTCCCTCCTGGCAAGCAATCCGGACTCGATAAGGGAATGATTCAGCAACCATCCAGACCTAGAAACGCCTGATCTAGTCAGAAAACATGCTTTTCTAGGCAGAGGAACTATCCGGTCTCACTGTATCTTCAGATAGAGGCGCAGAGAAAAGGCGCGCAATACAGAAGAGCCGCCCATCGTGGGCGTGGGTAACCGTAACAACACTCTCCCAGACGTTATATCATATTAAAATTAACGCCATAACACAGAACCACCATTCAAGTGCTTATCTCTCAGCCCCAGTAACATGCTGTCTGGTTCTCTCAGACTCTGAGAGCATTCCTTGTCCCTTAATAAAGTGCCTTATACGTTTGCCCTGCAACCATAAGCCCTTTATGTAATGTAATGACGTATAATAAAGTGCTCCTTTTCCTCTAAGTGTCCCAGGAAAAAAAAACAAGCACTTACCTCATATGTCTGCCTGACAGCAAAGGCAGTTCACGAGGTCTCAGGGGTCCTATCCCCCACATGGACCTGTGAAGAAAAAGAAATTCCTGAATATATATTTCTCAGGTTTTCAGGGTTAGGGCAGCAATAATATATGGGAGGCGCAGTGAGAATTATGTCCCACATGTTCCCATTGCTCTAAAGCTGCCAATGCTCTACTGAAGAGACTGATATGGACTACGGCTACACCCCAGGACAAAGCAGCACAATCTTGCACTACTTTAAAAATAATAAACTCTTGATTGAAGAATCTATACTAACACCTCACTTTACCACTTCCTATCACTAATGTAGGCAAAGAGAATGACTGGAGTGGGAGGGAAGGGAGGAGTTATTTAACAGCTCTGCTGTGGTGCTCTTTGCCTCCTCCTGCTGACCAGGAGGTAAATATCCCATTAGTAATTAAGATGATCTGTGGACTCATCGTGTCATAAAAAAGAAAATGTATTTTAAGAACTGGGCTTCAATATGCTTAGAAGCACCTATCACAGAAGAAAAATCAAGCACAAATTGCTTCACCACCTCCACAAGGAGGCAAAGTTTGTAAAACTAAGGCATGAATGAGGTGGGAGGTGTATTTATAGACATTTTGAGGTTTGGGAAACTTTGCCCCCTACTGGTAGGAATGTATATCCCATATGTCACTAGCTCATGGACTCTTGCCATTTACATGAAAGAAATTTATTTAGTGTTTAATGTCCCTTTAGAAAAAAAGTATATTTGGATCTATTTGTCCTTAAAAAGGACATGAAACATTTTTTTTCATGATTCAGAGCATGCAATGTTAAACGGCTTTCTAAATTACTTTTAAATCAAGTTGTGTTCGTTCTCTTGGTATGTTGTTAAAATGCAGGAAGGTAAGTTCAAGAGCACGTACGTGTCGGGAGCACTATATGGCAGCAGTTTTGCAAGATTGTTATCCACTAGATATCAGCACTATTTCCTGCCTTGTAGTGCTCCAGACACCTACCTAGGTATCTCTTTAACAAAGAATAGCAGGGGAAAGAAGCAAAGTTGATAACAAAAGTAAATTGGAAAGTTTTTAAAAATTGTAAGTTCTGTCTGAATCGCAAAATAATTTTTTTGCCTGTCATATCCCATTAAAATATTTTTCACTTTCCAAAACCATTGTGGTATAACTTAGTTTACCTTGTTTGTATCCGAACTGTTCAAGCTTCAGGGTTTCATATTTAGTATGATGATTTAAATATAATGTGTGCAGTTTTTATGTTACTTAAAGGGATAGTATAGTCAAAATTAAAGTTTTATGATTCAGATAGAGAAGCAATTTTAACCCCTTAAAGGGACAGTATACACTCATTTTCATATAACTGCATGTAATAGACACTACTATAAAGAATAAGATGCACAGATACTGATATAAAAATACAGTATAAAACTGTTTAAAAACGTACTTAGAAGCTTTCAGTTTAGCTCTGTTGAAAAGGCAGTTGGAAAGCCCACTGCAAGTGACAAATAAGACACTCCCCCCCCTCCCCCTTTTGCATATGAAAAGACCCTTTACACAAACAGGAGCAAGCTGGAGAAGGTAGCTGACGGTATTCAAATAAAACTTTGGGGCTTGGTTAGGAGTCTAAAAATCAGAGCAATGTTCTTTAAAAATAAGCAAAATTATACATTTAAAAAAAAAACAAAAAAACTTTATGGGCTTTATAAATAGATCATCTACAAAACATTTATGAAAAGAAAAAATGAGTGTATAATGGCCCTTTAAGGACCATAGACGTATAGGGTACGTCCTAGGAAAAATGTCAGTTTCTCTGAGGCAGGGCTTGACCCGACTCTAAATAAGCTTGATTAATCAAAAGCTTTAACCACGAAGCCAAGGAAACAGCAGAAGCCTTCTGACCTTTCCTAGAACCAGAAAAGATAACAAATAGACTAGAAGTCTTCCTGAAATCTTTAGTAGCTTCAACATAATATTTCAAAGCTCTTACCACATCCAAAGAATGTAAGGATCTCACCAAAGAATTCTTAGGATTAGGACACAAGGAACCATCAACAATTTCTCTATTATTGTTGTTAGAATTCACAACCTTAGGTAAAAATTTAAATGAAGTCCGGAAAACCGCCTTATCCTGATGAAAAACCAGAATAGGAGATTCACAAGAAAGAGCGGATAATTCAGAAACTCTTCTAGCAGAAGAGACAGCCAAAAGGAACAACACTTTCCAAGAAAGTAGTTTAATGTACAAAGAATGCATAGGCTCAAACGGAGGAGCCTGTAAGGCCTTCAAAACTAAATTAAGACTCCTAGGAGGAGAGATTTATTTAATGACAGGCTTGACACAAACCAAAGCCTGTACAAAACAGTGAATATCAGGAAGCTTAGCAATCTTTCTGTGAAATAAAACAAAGAGCAGAGATTTGTCCCTTCAAGGAACTTGCAGACAAACCCTTATCCAACCATCCTGAAGAAACTGTAAAATTCTAGGAATTCTGAAAGAATGCCAAGAGAATTTATGAGAAGGACACCATGAAATAGAAGTCTTCCAAACTCGATAAAGCTTTATAGAAACAGATTTACGAGCCTGTAACATAGTATTAATCACTGAGTCAGACAAACCTCTATGACTAAGCACTAGGCGTTCAATTTCCATACCTTCAAATTTAATGATTTGAGATCCTGATGGAAAAATGAAACTTGAGACAGGAGGTCCCGTCTTAATGGAAGTGGCCGAGGTTGGCAACTGGACATCTGAACACATCCGCATACCAAAACCTGTGAAGCCATGCTGGAGCCACCAGCAACACAAACGATTGCTCCATGATGATTTTGGAGATCACTTTTGGAAGAACTAGAGGCGGGAAAATATAAGCAGGTTGATAACACCATGGAAGTGTCAACGCATCCACTGCTTCCGCCTGAGTATCCCTGGACCTGGACAGGTATCTGGGAAGTTTCTTGTTTAGATGAGAAGCCATCAGATCTATTTCTGGAAGACCCCACATCTGAACAACCTAAGAAAACACATCTGGATGGAGGGACCACTCCCCCGGATGTAAAGTCTGACGGCTGAGATAATCCGCCTCCCAATTGTCTATACCTGGCATATGAACCTCAGAAATTAGACAGGAGCTGAATTCCGCCCAAGCAAGTATCCAAGATACTTCTTTCATAGCTTGGGGACTGTGAGTCCAACCCTGATGATTGACATATGCCACAGTTGTGATAGTCTGTCTGAAAACAAATGAACGGTTCTCGCTTCAACAGAAGCCAAATCTGAAGAGCACTGAAAATCGCACGGAGTTCCAAAATATTGATTGGTAATCTCGCCTCTTGAGATTTCCAAACCCCTTGTGCTGTCAGAGATCCCCAAACAGCTCCCCAACCTGAAAGACTCGCATCTGTTGTGATCACAGTCCAGGTTGGACAAACAAAAGAGGCCCCTTGAACTATACGATGGTGATATAGCCACCAAGTCAGAGATAGTCGAACATTGGGATTTAAGGATATTAATTGTGATATCCTTGTATAATCCCTGCACCATTGGTTCAGCATACAAAGCTGAAGAGGTCTCATGTGAAAATGAGCAAAGGGGATCGCGTCCGATGCTGCAGTCATGAGACCTAAATCTTCCATGCACATAGCTACTGAAGGGAATGACTGAGACTGAAGGTTCCGACAGGCTGCAACCAATTTTGAAACTTCTCTTGTCTGTTAGAGACAGTCATGGACACTGAATCTATCTGGAAACCTAAAAAGGTGACCCTTGTCTGAGGAATCAAAGTACTTTTTGGTAAATTGATCCTCCAACCATGTTTTCGAAGAAACAACACTAGTTGATTCATGTGAGATTCTGCATAACGTAAAGACTGAGCTAGTACCAAGATATCGTCCAAATAAGGAAACACTGCAATACCCCGCTCTCCGATTACAGAGAGTAGGGCACCGAGAACCTAAAAGATTCTTGGAGCTGTCACTAGGCCAAAATGAAGAGCAACAAATTGGTAATTCTTGTCTAGAAAAGAGAATCTCAGAAACTTATAATGATCTGGATGAATCAGAATATGACGATATGCATCCTGTAAGTCTATTGTGGACATATAATGTCCTTGCTGAACAAAAGGCAGAATAGTCCTTATAGTCACCATTTTGAAACTTGGCACTCTTACATAACGATTCAAAATTTTCAGATCCAGAACTGGTCTGAATGAATTTTCTTTCTTTGGGACAATGAATAGATTTGAATAAAACCCTAGACCCTGTTCCTGAAACAGTACTGGCATGATTACCCCTGAAAACTCCAGGTCTGAAACACACTTCAGGAAAGCCTGAGCCTTTACTGGATTTGCTGGGATGCATGAGAGAAAATATCTTCTCACAGGAGGTCTTACTCAATCCTATTCGATGCCCCTGAGAGACAATACTCAGAATCCACTGATTTTGGATAGAATTTGTCCAAACATTCTTGAAAAATCTTAATCTGCCCCCTACCAGCTGAGCTGGAATGAGGGCCGCATCTTCATGCGGACTTGAGGGCTGGCTTTGGTTTCTTAAATGGCTTGGATTTATTCCAGTTTGAAGTAGGTTTCCAATTGGAAACAGATTCCTTGGGGGAAGGATGCGGTTTCTGTTCCTTATTTTGTTGAAAGGAACGAAAACTGTTAGAAGCTTTAGATTTACCCTTAGGTCTTATATCCTGAGGCAAAAAACTCCCTTCCCTCCAGTGACAGTTGAAATAATCGAATCCAACTGAGAACCAAATAACTTATTACATTGGAAAGAAAGAGATAACAATCTGGACTTAGAAGTCATGTCAGCATTCCAAGATTTAAGCCACAAAGCTCTTCTAGCTAAAATACCTAAACACATAGATTTAACATTAATTTTGATATCATCAAAAATGGCATCACAAATAAAATGATTAGCATGTTGAAGCAAGCTTAGATAAGATTCAAGTTTCCTATCTAAAGGATCTTTAAAAGAAGTACTATCTTCCATAGGAATAGTAGTACGTTTAGCAAGAGTAGAGATAGCCCCATCAACTTTGGGGATCTATTCCCAAAACTCCAATGTAACTGCTGGCAAAGGATACAATTTTTAAAACCTTGAAGAATTAATAAAAGTACCACCAGGCCTATTCCATTCCTTAGAAATCATATCAGAAATAGCATCAGGAACTGGAAAAACCTCTGGAGCAACCACAGGACGTTTATAAACAGAATTTAAATGTTAACTAGTTTTAATATCAAGAGGACTAGATTCCTCAATATCCAATGTAATCAACACTTCTTTTAACAAAGAACGAATATATTCCATTTTAAATAAGTAGATTTGTCAGTATCAATATCTGAAGAAGGATCTTCTGATTCAGATAGATTCTCATCAGAGGATAATTCAGTATGTTGTCTGTCATTTGAAATTTCATCAACTTTATGAGAAGTTTTAAAAGACCTTTTACGTTTATTAGAAGGCAGGACGGCAGATAAAGCCTTCTGAATAGAATCAGCAATACATTCTTTTAAATTGACAGGTATCTCTTGTACATTAGATGTTGAAGGAACAGCAACAGGCAATGTACTATTACTGATGGACACATTATCTGCATGTAAAAGCTTATCATGACAACTATTACAAACCACAGCTGGAGATATAATCTCCACAAGTTTACAACAAATACACTTAGCTTTGGTAGAACTGTTATCAGGCAGCAGGGTTCCAACAGTGATTTCTGAGACAGGATCAGATTGAGACATTTTGCAAATGTAAGAGAAAAAAAACAACATATAAAGCAAAATGATCAATTTCCTTATATGGCAGTTCCAGGAATGGGAAAAACATGCAAACAGCATAGCCCTCTGATAGAGAAAAAAGGCAAGAGGCATATAAGAATGGGGTTTTAAATAATGAAAATATTTGGCGCCAAGTATGACGCACAACACAAACAGAAAAATTTTTTTGCCGCTAACATCCAGAAATGACACACTCGTGTCATTGAAGAGGCAACCTTGTGAAAGGACTAAGCGTCAACTAAGACGCCGGAAGTGCTGAATTTGCTTCATCGAACGTAACTTTGCGACAAAAAATCTCGTGCCAAAAATGACGCAATACACTTTGGCATTTTGCTCCCTCGCGAGCCTAATTCTGCCTGCGAATTTGAAAATGACAGTCGATTGAAAAAAAAAACTATACCCCAGGTAAGAAATAAACTTTCCTAAAAAATGCATTTCCCAGATATGAAATTAACAGTCTGCAAAAGGAAATATACTGAAAAGCTGAATCATGGCAAATATAAGTACAATACATATATTTATAACTTTATAAAAATACATAAAGTGCCAAACCATAGCAGAGAATGTCTTAAGCAATGAAAACATACTTACCAAAAGACACCAATTCACATATAGCGGATAGCCAAACCAGTACTGAAACAGTTTTCAAGAGAGGCAATAGAATTTGGGAGTATATCGTCGATCTGAAAAGGGAGGTAGGAGATGAATCTCTATGACCGATAACAGAGAACCTATGAAATAGATCTCCCGTGAGGAAAACCATTGCATTCAATAGGTGATACTCCCTTCACATCCTTCCGACATTCACTGTACTCTGAGAAGAATTGGGCTTCAAAATGCTGAGAAGCGCATATCAACGTAGAAATCTTAGCACAAACTTACTTCACCACCTCCATAGGAGGCAAAGTTTGAAAAACTGAATTGTGGGTGTGGTGAGGGGTGTATTTATAGGCATTTTGAGGTTTGGGAAACTTTGCCCCTACTGGTAGGATTTTATATCCCAATTGTCACTAGCTCATGGACTCTTGCCAATTACATGAAAGTGCTGTGGTCCTTAAGGGGTTAAGCAACGTTCTAATTTATTTTAAAAAGCTGGAATGTAAGCTTACAAGCGGCCAATTTTTGGTTCAGCACCTGGGTAGCGCTTGATTGGTGTCTAAATGTAGCTATCCAATCAGCAAGCGCTACCCAGGTTCTGAGCCAAAAATGAGCCGGCTCTTAAGCTTACTTTTTTAACTAAAGATACCACAAGAACGAAGAACATTTGATAATAGGAGTAAATTAGAAAGTTCCGTAAAATTGCATGCTCTATCTGAATCATTAAAGATTAGACTAGACTATCCCTTTAAGACAGGAATACCACCATGACAGTGACAATTTTATTGCAGTATTTATAAGTTAAGAAATCACGGTTGCAATTACTACTTTTTCAGTTATTGATGTACTGTACTTGTGAACGTGTTTTTGTGCAGCATCACACTCCTGAATGAGGAGTCTGTGTTCCAGGGCTGGTGCTAAATATCATTAGGTCATAGATTGCATCACTAATAAAGTACATTTTAGCTATGTTGCTTGCATATATGTGCAAAGGGGAAGAACACAGCGTCAGCTCTAGGGCAGCAATGCACTACTGGGAACTGACCCCAGCTAGTGATCAAATGGAGAGTCATGAGTATACCCATTAAATGGATACCAGTAGTGCATTGCTACTCCTGACCCTACCTTGGTATGCTTTTCAGCAAAAGATATCAAGAGAAAAAAGTAAATTTAGTAACATGCCTGATCTGATCAATTAAAGTTTAATTTAGACTTTAATGTTCCTTTAAAGCGACATTCTAATGCAAAAATGACTTGCTCTAAATCATAAAATGCAATTTTTGCTTCACTGACCATAGCTATGTATTTACCCCCCCCCCTTCAAAGGGTTAAATACACAGGTGGTAATGCTTGTAAACCAGTCAAGAGCAGGTGACTCATACCAACCAATGGGCAGCAGATTCCTACTCAGAAGCTACAATGCTCACAGCTCCCCCCTTTGGAGAGGGCACAACATGCAGGTGGTAATGTTTGCGTACAGGTGACTCATACAAACCAATGGGCAGCAGATTCCTACTCAGAAGCTACAATGCTCACAGCTTCCCCCTTTGGAGAGGACACGACATGCAGGTGATAATGCTTGTGAGCAGGTGACTCATACAAACCAATGGGCAGCAGATTCCTACTCAGATACTACAATGCTCACAGCTCCCCCCCCCCCTTTGGAGAGGACACGACATGCAGGTGGTAATGCTTGTGAGCAGGTGACTCATACAAACCAATGGGCAGCAGATTCCTACAATGCTCACAGCTCCCCCCCCCCCCTTTGGAGAGGGCACTACATGCAGGTGGTAATGCTTGTGAGCAGGTGACTCATACAAACCAATGGGCAGCAGATTCCTACTCAGAAGCTACAATGCTCACAGCCCCCCCCCCCCCCCATTGGAGAGGACACGACATGCAGGTGGCAATGCTTGTGAGCAGGTGACTCATACAAACCAATGGGCAGCAGATTCCTACTCAGAAGCTACAATGCTCACAGCCCACCCCCCCCCCCCATTGGAGAGGACGCGACATGCAGGTGGCAATGCTTGTGAGCAGGTGACTCATACAAACCAATGGGCAGCAGATTCCTACTCAGATACTACAATGCTCACAGCTCCCTCCCCTTTGCAGAGGGCGCAACATGCAGGAGGATAGGATCAGAAATGCAGAGGTTACTTGTGCTAACAAATCAGTGTAACATTTTTGCATTGATTACTGAAAATAAAAAAATCTTATACAGAAAAGAACTTTACAAAAAAGAAAATCCAAGACAACAAATTACTAAAATAAGCTTATTTACTTAGAAATAATACATTGGACAGTATGTATACAGAACAAAGCAATTTATGGTAAACTTAATATAAGGCACCTTTGAAACCAGATGCTGTACAAAATACATTTAGTGTTACATTTTTAAAGGTTTCTCTACATATCTGGCATATATATATATATATATATATAACAATAGAATAACCATACTGCTTATTTCATCATTCTTTTCATTGTATATTTACAATTATACTACATTAAACTACAATGGTAACTGAATACATTGGTAACAAGACAGTGGGACATGTCATAGGTAAGTAGAGATTCCCTTTAACCCTTTCCATGCTGGAGAGGACTCCAGACAACAATATTTTACCTGTTAAATCACTTTAAAATATTAATCAGAGATGATTACTATGAAATTAAAAGGAGTTGAACTTGGCGAGAGGTGGTAATGAAATGTATGTGTCGTATTAGATTAGTAGTTACTACAGGTAGCAATCAAGAACTATTATCGCTTTGGGTTTTAGGAATATCTGATTACAAGTGTAGTGGAGTATTTTAACCCTTGATGGCCATAACCGAGCATTACTTGCACGTGCTTTAAGCTCCACAAATTAAACCTTTTTTATTTGTGCTAATCTTGCATTAAAGAAAGGCTATGTAGTGCATGTACCGTGCATTATCCCATCATAGCTTTGCTCCTAGAATGGACATTTAGAAATTGAGTGCTCTGAATAAAATAGATATATTAATTGAATGTCAGGGGGAAAAAAAAGTAATTATCCAATATAAAGATAGGGAGCAGCATTTGTACTAAGCAGGGTGCACATACTAGAACCGGCAGCTTTAGAGTTAATTGTATATGATATGCCCCCCTCCCCCAAATGTAACGCTCTGTATGTTATAAAGTCATTAAACACCACATCATCAGAAAATGTGCTCCACACAGAGACCAAAAGAACATTCTGTGAGTCAGGTTCTCTTTAAACTGCTGCAAGTCCACTGCTTTTTAGCAAATTGCAACATTTGCAAGAAAACCTAAGTTACAGAATTTGATTTTTAGTTTGTTTATAAAGAGACAAAATACTTTTACAAAAATGCAAGAGCTGTTTAATATCCCATTCATTTACAGTGAGGTGACAGAAGGGAATTATTTCTTACTTTATTCACCTTTACAGAGTACTATTTTCTTTTCTTTAGAAAACAATTAGAGTCTTTTCAAACCTGGCTTGTTAGCAATAGCCGACGTACGGTCTCTGGTACCATGCGGTCTATATGAACAATTACTGGAAATTAATTCACAGCTGTTATACACAAATACACAATTTAGCAGAATTTCAGATTTTCTTAAGCAGTTAATGTTTCAGATTCATTTCTTATAAACCTAGTGTATTCAGTTTTAGCTCTCTTTAAAACGGCAAAATTAAACTCTGTCCCACTTGTGAAGCAATTTATCTTTTATGGTCTTCTAGCTATACATGAACATAGTTGTGTACTTAAAAGGGATATAATAGTCAAAAAATGACATGCTGTCATTTGTTAGAGCATGTAGTTTTTAAGACTTGCGACCCCTGCACTGCTGTGCGTTTTAACCCCAGCAAAGAGATCCAATTAGCAGCTCTTGTTAAACAGATGTTATGCGACTAACACTGCTGAATAAAATCAGTGGCGGTCTCTGCTCATGACCAGCAGTGCTCACATAGAAGTGCAGGGTCACTAGTAGATATGTGCATTTGTGCACATTGTTTTGTACCGAATCAGGAAGACGGCAGCCACAAGCGGCTATTTTCTCAGCTGCATTTATTCTTGTGAAAGTGCCACACACAGAGATCTGTGCAAATCTAGACCTTAGTGTGTTGCATGTTCACAAGAAGGAATCCGGCTCCAGAAAGAACTAAAAGCCGCGAACGCCCGCCGCCTTCTGCATTTGGCAGCTAACGAAACGGACGAATGCTCATGCCTAGTAAATAGAGCATTTTGGCACCAGTACACAAATACTGCTGCCTGAAAGAAAAAAAATGCTTATTAAAATTAGTAAAAATACATAATGTTCTGGTAATTAATAACTGAAAACCTTAAAAGGTACATTATAATCAACTTAGGTCATACACTAAAAGAGCAACAACATTAAATATATTAAACACTTTAGTTAGAGTGAAAATGAGTGTATATTGCATAATTTATAGCTTAATACGCATAATTTTTTTATAGTTTCTAGTTTAGCTTGTATTCCACTCAAGCCCTCTGTGGAGTTTACATTTTTTTTAAGCCAAGATCTAATTTTACAGTACATTAGATAAATCCATACATCCGACACTATAAAGATCTAAGCAAACTGAATAGTCTTCTAGGCTGGTCACAAAGTATTTTTAGTCGACAGAGACAATGATATTACTTTGTAGTGATCTCATACTGACAGTCTGAATGCAGCGTGTGATGCAGTTTGAACAGAAAATTGCAAAATTCTGTAAAATGTAGGAAAATAATATGCATGTATAATTTATGAATCATAAATTAAAACCGTCATTTATGCAAGCTTAAGCTAAATCTATATCATATACATACCACTTTAATAAGCAAGAGTTTAGGTAAGGACAACATTTTATTAATAGCTATAGACATAAAAACGACAGTGCAGCAAGGCACTTTGCAGCATTAACGAGAAAATTTCATCTGGCAAGCAGCTGTGAAGATTTCCCTTTATTTAAAACAGCTGCAGGAAAACCCTTTCAAATGGGCTTGTCTCTCCCAAACCCCCCCTCCCCCACTCTGGAAGGCTGATCTCTGATGACTCTAGTTTATAAAGCTTTTCTATAACCAATGCTGCAGTATTGAAAATTTCACTATAGGTGGTAATTTTAACAGGCAAATGCGGCTATTTCAAATGGCAAAGTAAAGAGGTTATTTGTAAACAACGTAATACATTCCAGCAGGTAAAATTAGGATTTTTGCAGTATACTGGCCCTTTAAATTTGAAGACAAATGCCACCGTTTCATGAAGAGTTAAGGATATATGAAAGGCAAGAATTCTGTTCTAAATACTATAGTGTCCTCATTATACAAATGTGATATTCTATGCACAATTAACAGGAGCCACTAGTTAAACGGACAGTAAGCACCTTAAAAAGATAGTAAACCCAATTTTGTTATTTCATGATTCAAATAGAGCAGCAATTTTAAGCAACTTTCTAATTTACTTCTATTAATTTTTCTTTGTTCTCTTGCCATCTTTATTTGAAAAAGTAGGAATGTAAGATAAGGAGCCGTCCCATTTTGGGTTCAGCACCCTGACTAGCGCTCGTTATTGGTAGCTACATTTAGTCACCCAATAAGCAAGAGCAACCCAGGTGCTAAACCAAAAATGGGCAGGCTCTTAAGCTTTACATTCTTGCTTTTCAAATAAAGATACCAGAAAAAATGATAAGTAAATTAGAAAGTTGTTTAAAAATGATTGCTTAATCTGAATCATGAAAGTTTAATTTGGACGTTACTGTCCCTTTAAGATTATTATATAAAATATTTAGTTATGTTTAACCCCTTTCCACCATTAGGAAGTTTATAGTAAAATGAGTCCTGGCAGGAAGGAGTTAATGACAACTATGCAATATATTTTCATTGTTTGCTTTGCCCCTTTTCATGTCATTTAGCTCTGAAATTTGAACAATTTCTAATTCTAAAAATTTAGAACGCACCTGCTGACTTAAGGCTAACCCTGCTACATAAATGTCTCTAATTAGCTTTGATAGCAACAGCAAAACAATTCACTTCATACTAACTTTATGACTTTGGCTAGCCTTGCCGTCTGCAGACTAAAGCCCAGACTGGCTCCTCCAAATAAGGCAAATGGTGAGTAGAGTTTGGCTATTGAAAAATAACTGCAGTAAAACAGATGTTAATCTGTTTTACAAACATTAAGACCTGGCTGAAATGTTATTCTAGTTTCAGCTTTATTCATTTTTTTTGCTGTAGGTCTGGACTTTTTCCCCAATTGCTGCAAAAGGTTAAATTACTGGATTTCAAGCCCGTCGCCAAGCCTCTCTAACAGGCCAGAGTGAAATAATCATCTGAATAGTAAACATGTTTATTTTACCTGCTCTCACCCAAAATAATCCTGAAATAATAATAATAGAAGTAAATTAGTAATTCTCTATCTGAATCATGAAAGAAAACTTTTGGGTTTCATGTCCCTTTAATTGGTCACAGACTGCCATAATAAAAAGGGTTTTCTAGGGCTATATCTATGGACTGCTAAACAGTATAAATGTTGCTAGCAAAAAGAAAAGCGTGCATGCTTTTAAACCCAATACTATATCTGTAAACCATTTGCAAGGCCTATATAAAGAATATGTATGATGTCCCTTTAAGAAACAAGGCAAGCTGTATAGAGTACGTGATCACAAATTACTTGCGAGTACTAATCAGTGTGATGAAGCATCATTAGCACAAAAACAAATAATTTCTGATATGACTTGCTGGGTAGAATGTTTGGCAAAAAAACCCAACAAGTATTCTAGGTTAATTATAGAATTGTTTAGTGACCCTATTAACCTTTTCATGACAGGGAAAACTTGTCCACATCGGAACAACGTTCCGGTGTAGACAAGTTTAAATCCTGGGATCGTGCACGAGATCATGAGATTTCAGTTATGGGATCGGGTCAGGGGGGGCATCGCTATGACACTAGGCACGCCCTCCAGACCGTCGCACCCAGGAAGCGCTGTTAGCTTCAGTACAGCCAAAATGGCTAGGACATTCTATTCCATCCTAATGGTGCTAAAGCCCAGCGCGGTTAGGACGGAATAGAACGGCATAACAGCATTAAAAGGTTAAATGGGACATTACATTTTCTTATTTATTTTACAGACTGTTTTTCTGGAGAGAAAAAAATAGATGTCCGAGTTTATAAATGCTAACTACCACTCCTTTGTGTCAAAATACATTTAACAGCTTTAATATAACCACTTTGTCATGGTAGAATCGATCATTAACATTTATTTTATTGGCGCTCTTCCAAAGACAAGATAGAACTTTTGTATACTTCCAACTCTAACATGCAAATAAAACAGCAGCAGTCAAGTTAAAAATAGATTATTCCATTTAAACAAAGTTATGGTAAAGATGCTTGCAAGAACTGTGTGTGGTGTGCAGGAAAACAAAAGGCTTATTTTATATCCAAAAACTGCTATACATTTAAAACATCCTCTTTGTGATGTCACACAAAACAAATGTCTCTGGCCCATCCGAAATATTCTGTAAACCCAAAAGAAAAAATACATTTGGCAGACAACTTTCACTGTCAACTGATAATGGAGGGGGGGGGGGTTAAACCACAAATGCTATTGCAGCCACCTATTATTTGGCAATAAGCTAGATTAAAACAGATTAAAAGTGATCCATACTACATACAGGAAGCCAGTTCTCTGTAAAGGCAAATTATGACTTTCCTTAAATGGACATAATACTCATATGCTAAATCACTTGAAACTGATGCAGTATAACTGTAAAAAGCCGACAGGAAAATATCACCTGAGCATCTCTATGTAAAAAAGGAAGATATTTTACCTCACAATCTCCTCATCTCAGCAGAGTAAGTTCTGTGTAAAAAGTTATACTCGGCTGTTGCTCAGCTGCAGGTTAAAAAAAAATAAAAAAAAAAAAAAATTAAGAAATGGGCAGCAGCCAATCAGCATCAACAGTGAACTCTTTTACTGTGATCTCATGAGATTTCATTGTAAACTTCCTTAAGCTGAATAGGGAAATAAGATGAGTGCACGTAAGCTCTCTCCTTCCGCTGTCCCGGGACAGACATACTAATTTGCTGCTTAGAAGTCCTTTACAATGGGATGTGGCTACTGAGAAACTTTTGAGGTAAAATATCTTTCTTTTTGACATAGAGATGTTCAGATGATATTTTCTAGTCAGGTTTTTACAGCTATACTGCATCACTTTTAATCGTTTAAACATTTGGGTATTATGGCCCTTTAAACAAACTAATAATTAATAGAATAGTACCAATTTATGGCAGCTTTTTAAAACACAGGCACAATGCACATTGATAATGATTAAAAGAAAATGAGGTAACAACATCCTTACATTCATTTGTAAGCTGCGCGCGCACAAAAAAAAATATTAAAATATTGGGGAAATATTTCAAATACTACAAATAAACTCCCAAACCCTGACAGAATACCTGATAGCATCATGGCAGGGATTAAAAACATTTCATTGGTAACTGCACATTAAATATGTCTGTATCCTTCCCTTATACACTAGGAATATTTAAAATGAAGCATACTGCTATTATCATTTACAAAACAAGATTAATAAGATATTAGTATGACAAAAAAAAAGGATATAAAACTCCTTAAAACAGATTATTAAAAAGCTAAAAATGTATTATTTTTTTCTGCAAAAGGAAATACAAATTGATAAATGTAGAAAAACATAAGTCGAAATACAAAAAAAAAAAAAAAAAAAGTAATTTTTCAATTTTTTGAGGGGGAAGTTATTTGCATAAAATATAATTAACTTCTGTAAGGAATAAAATGCATAGTAAAGGAAAATAATATGACTTATTAATGTGCGATATGAGCCAATTATATAAAAACAAAAGATGTGAGGTTTAATTGGAGTTAAAATTCAGTATGCAGATATTACCTTAAATTTGTGTAAGAAGCTACAGTTATTACATAATTATTTTTGCTAAATGTATACACAATGTTAATAACATTCTTCGTAGCCAAATTCATTATTGAAAACGGAGCTGTGATTTCTACTGCACCCCTACAATCAATTGGTATTCTTACAATAAACAAGCGACAAAGAACGCAGACAAAATGCATCCATTTGTCATCCAGGAGGATTATAAATAAAATCATAGTCTCTTAAAGAAAAAAATGTTATATGTTTAATGGTTAGCTAAAATTAGCTATTAAATATAACACCTTTGTATTTCTTTTTTTCACAAAATAATTACTGTTTTCGTATGTCGTGACAGCCACCAATGCCCAAAGAAAGGGGTACATTCTACAAAATGATGTTAAGACATTATTTGAATCCTGAACAGTACAGCAATAGATTAAAATGTGCCTGCAACCAATGCAACCCACAGCGAAGGGAGGAAAATATCTGCAACCTGAAAATAACAATTGCACATACATTCCCCCTCACCTCCAGTTAGCAAGTTGTATCCTTCTGGTAAAGGACCTGTAGCATTCCGCATAAAAATAACAACTTTATATAGTTCATTTCAGACTTAAATAAAAATAGAAGTGAGTAGATATTGGCAAATATCTTCTGGCACATAAAATAATAATATAACGTTGTGCGTGCAAGTGTAGGAAAAGTGATTCCGAATGTGACACGTCCAGATTCTTGAATAAATCCAAAGTTAAGTCCAGAGTTGTATTTTGTTTTTCTTACTAATTTCTTTTACAGTTTAAACAGGGCATCAAGGGAATTAAAATGGCCATAAATGTGGATACTGCTTTCACAGAAAGCAAAATACTGTCAATAAGCAATTCAGTACTTATTTAACTGCAGCTTTGTAGTGTGGGATGCTCAATTTCAAATAAAAACAAAAATATCCTTGTCCTTGAGTACGGAGGATCCCAATGAGGAAGAGATGTACCCAGCATTGTAGTCTACAGAGTACTGGAAAACTTCAGTATGTAGCAGCCTGCAAAAACGTACTGAAGAGGCGCAATGGAAGACTTCACTGTGTCTGCTGCCCCCTCTGCGCACTTCGCCATCTGCTCTTGAGTCTTTTGCTCTGTAACATTTACTTTTGTCAAATCTTGACATCTTGTGATTCAACCATCTTAGCAAGTGTTTTCTTGATTCTCAATGCTGTTAAACGAGAAGCAGGGTTTGGAGCCCAACACTCTGCCATTAGCTTTAAGACTGCTCTCAGGCACTGTTGGGGAAAGAAAGAAATGTTTCAGAATAAATACCTGCAGAAAAAAAGGTTACTACTCTCTCTAGGGCACTTATTTGTGCCAGGAGTGCGGAAACTATGAGATGGCACAGCCCTCAGCTGAGGGTCACAAAAATTCCAATTCTGCACCTTATATATATATATACCTGAGGATTAGCTCTATTTTTCAGTATAAATGGAAAGGTTTATTTTTTTTTATACATATTTATGTGCGTTACAATATTGTAATTCTTGAGTTGTCACTGGAAAGTGATAAGTAAAAAAAAAAAGTAGGAAATCGCTACTGGAGAAAGTTGCTGCATTTTTTAAAAATGTCTGAGTTTACAGTTAAATTACTTTGTGCAGAATACAGTTTAAAAGACATTTTTTATTCAGTGTTTCACTTCTATAAATTCCAGTTTACAGCAAATCTATGTTCCTTCAACACAGGAGATTACGGTTCTTATTTTTACCCAATATAAATACTATTACAACAGGTTTCACAAATCACAGAAGGCAGGGAGTCAACCGCCTGTTTTTATCTCCTATGTACATCTGCATAAAACAAAAAAGCCTGGTTCATAAAAAGATCTGTAGTTACCTCATAAGTTTAAATGTATCAAGCCCTGTTATATAAATATTAACTTATTAAAAACTTCCACAATGCCAATACCTATACTAAATCCAGTCATATTTTCTACTAAGCTGATAAATATTAAAGGCACACTAAGTCAAAATTAAAGCCCAGTAAATGCAATCATAATTAACAAATGC